>NC_088224.1:75293809-75301309 GCF_036934945.1 Oncorhynchus masou masou
GTGTAGCGAAATGCTTGTGCTTCTAGTTCCGACAGTGCAGTAATATCTAACAAGTAATCTAACAATTCCCCAACAAGTACCTAATGCACACACATCTAAAGAGGTGAATGAGAATATGTACATGGATGAGCAATAGGCAAGGTGCAATAGATGGTATAAAATACAGTATATACATGTGATATGAGTAATGTAAGATATGTAAACAGTATTAGAGTGGCATTGTATAAAGTGACTAATGATCCATTTATTAAAGTGGCCAATGATTTCAAGTCTGTATATAGGCAGCAGCCTCTCTGTGTTAGTGGTGGCTATATAACAGTCTGATGGACTTGAGATATAAGCTGTTTTTCAGTCTTTCAGTCCCAGCTTTGATGCACCTGTACTGACCTCGCCTTCTGGATGGTAGAAGTGTGAACAGGCAGTGGCTCTGGTGGTTGTTGTCCTTGGCAATCTTTTTGGCCTTCCTGTGACATTGGGTGGTGTAGGTGTCCTGGAGGGCAGGTTGTTTGCTCCGGTGATGCGTTGTGCCCATTAATGTTGTGTCGTCTGCAAACTTGATGATTGAGTTGGAGGCGTGCATGGCCACACAGTCGTGTGTGAACAAGGAGTACAGGAGGGGGCTGAGCACGAACCCTCGTGGGGCTCCTGTGCTGAGGGTCAGCGAAGTGGAGATGTTGTTTCCTACCTTCACCACCTGGGAGCGGCCCATCAGAAAGTCCAGGACCCAGTTGCACAGGGCAGAGTTCAGACCCAGGGACTAAAGCTTAATGATGAGCTTGGTGGGTACTATGGTGTTGAATGCTGAGCTATGTTCAATGAACATTCTTACATATGTATTCCTCTTGTCCAGATGGGATAGGGCAGTGGGCAGTGCGATGGCGATAGCGTCATCTGTGGACCTGTTGGGGGGTATGCAAACTGAATTGGGTCTAAGGTGGCCGGGTAGGATGGAGGTGATATGATCCTTGACTAGTCTCTCAAAGCACTTCATGATGACAGAAGCGAGTGCAATGGGGCGATAGTCATTTAGTTCAGTTAACTTAGCTTTCTTGGGAACAGGAACAATGGTGGCCTTCTTGAAGCAAGTGGGGACAGCAGACTGGGATTTATTGATTTTATTTAACCTTTATTTAACCAGGAAGGGCTCATTGGGATTTAAATTCTCTTTTTCAAGAGCATCCTGGCCAAGATGGGCAGCACCAAGTCATTACAAAAATTACAGACAAACAACATGAAAAACTACAAGTAATCTAGTAAAAACCATTGCATTCACAAGCAAGAGTATAACAAAATCAAAAACAGCATATTAAAAACATTGACAGGTCAGGGAATCAGTCTCAAGATCATTCATCAGTGATTTAAAAATACCAATCGGGACATGTTCTTCCAGTTTAAAACTATTTTGTAATGCATTCCAAGACGATGGCGCAGAGTACATAAAAGCCCTTTTTTACCAAATTCAGTTGGGACATTTGGAACAGTTAGCAGGATAAAGTCCAGCGAACGAAGAGAGAACCCACCACATTTCTGAACAATAAAAATGCCCAAATAAAAAGGTCGTAAACCCTAAATGGCTTTGTAAATAAAAGTATACCAGTGACTGAACCTATGAGTGACTAGAGAAGGCCAGCCAACCCTGGTATACAAAGTGCAGTGGTGCGTAAGGGTTTTGTAGTTTAAAATAAATCTCAAAGTGCCATGGTAAAGGGTGTCAATTGATCTCAAACACTGAGCTTAAGCATTCATATATAAAATATCCCCATAGTCTAGTAAAGGTATAAATGGAGCTGATACTAGCCTCCTTCTGGCTTCAAAAGAAAAACAGCCCATATTCCTAAAATCAAATCCCAATTTCAGCTTCAATTATTTTGTAAGTTGTTGAATATGCAATTTAAAAGAGGCCATCGTTAATTAAAATTCCAAGATATTTATATGAGGTTACAACCTCAATCTCCTTGACAGGTCCCTGACACTTAGTAATAAGTGAAAGGTTCAGAGGTCTATTTCTTGCTTTAGAAAACACCATTAGTTTAGTCAGTATTGAGGATAAGCTTCAATTGACACAAGGTATGTTGAACAGTATAAAAAGCAGTTTGCATGTTCTGGAAAGCTTTTGTAGGAGACGAGGCACAACAGTAAATAACAGTATCATCAGCATAAAAATGAAGTTGCGCATTTTTGAACATTTTGTCTAAATCATTTATAAAAATAGTGAATAAGAGAGGACCAAATACAGAGCCTTGGGGCACACCATTAAAGACAGACAATTTAACAGACATAAATAAGCCCATCAAATTGAGTGCACTGAGTTCAATCAGACAGATAGTTAGCAAACCATGCAACTGCATGCTCCGAAAGACCTACACTCGACAGTCTCTGCCTTCGTATAGCATGATCAACTGTATCAAAAGCCTTCGAGAGATCAATAAAAAGTGAGACACAGTGCTGTTTTTTGGGATTGGATAGGGATTGGTTGAATATGTCTGTAAACACACCAGCCAGCTGGTCTGTGCATGCTCTGAGGACGTGGCTAGGGATGCCGTCTGGGCCAGCTGCCTAGCGAGGGTTAACACATTTAAATGTTTTACTCACGTCAGCCACGGAGAGGGGGGGGGGGGGGCAGCAGTCCTTGTTTTATTTGGAATGTTAAAAAAAATGTTGTCATGTAAAATAAGGAATTGTCGCCTCTTCATAAATGTTTCTGCAATGATCCCACCACTGGTTTTCACTGCTCTGGTGTTTGTCTGCGTGTGACTGAATGTGTGTGTGCAGCCCTGCTCACAGTGTCAGAGGAGGTGCGTAGTCGCTGCAGTCTAAAACACAGGAAGTCTCTGTTGCTGTCTGAGATGAGCATGGAGAGCGTTCTCATGGATGCCTACTCTCTGCACCAGACTGACCCCAGCTTCAGGTGAGGCGCTCTCTACATCAGACACTTAGAACCTGAATAGGTTTCATCTTTTCCAAAGTTGCATCAGTCATTTTCTGAAATACATGTTGTTGGTAAATATATTTACAATCAAGCTTGAATAGTTCTATCCTTACCTGTAGCCCCCATCTCCTCCCCTCAGGACACTGAGAGAGTGCCAGCCGTGGGCGTCTCCCAAGGTGTCAGAGCGCTATCTGAATGCCTACTACCCCATGGTGGGGCAGATCAGCCCCCGTACACGCAAGTCCATGAGCCTGGACATGGGCCAGGCCTCCCATGCCAACACCAAGAAGCTGCTGGGTAACTATGACGTTGCTGCTAAACAACACTGTTCATATTGTCTAAGAGTTCCCCTTAGCATTGTTTTTTGGGCTCCCGAGTAGCGCAGTGGTCTAAGGTACTGCATCTCAGTGCAAGAGGCGTCACGACAGTCCCTGGTTCGAATCCAGGCTGTAACATATCGCGCCATGATTGGGAGGCCCATAGGGTGTAGCACAATTGGCCCATCGTCATCCGGGTTTGGCCTGGGTAGGCCGTCATTGTAAATAATATTTTTTTCTAACTGACTTGCCTCGAGTGTCAAGAAAAAGTTTGTGAACTCTTTGGAAATACCTGGATTTCTGCATAAATTGGTCATAGAATTTGATCTGATCTTCATCTAGGTCACAACAATAGACAAACACAGTCTTCTGAAACGAATAACACACAAACAATTATACGTTTTCATGTCTTTTATTGAACACACAGTGTAAACATTCACAATGCAGGGTGGAAAAAGTATGTGAACCCTTGGATTTAATAACTGGTTGACCCTCCTTTGGCAGCAATAACCTCGACCAAATGTTTTCTGTAGTTGCAGATCAGACATGCACAACGGTCAGGAGGAATTTTGGACCATTCCTTTTAACTGTTTCAGTTCAGCAATATTCTTGGGATGTCTGGTGCAAGAGGCTCTCTTGAGGTCATGCCACAGCATCTCAGTTGGGTTGAGGTCAGGACTCTGGACTGGGCCACTCCAGAATAAGCATTTTCTTCTGTTGAAGCCATTCTGTTGTTGATTTACTTCTGTGTTTTGGGTCATTGTCCTTTTGCATCACCCACTCACTCTATTGAGCTTCAATTGGTGGACAGATAGCCTAACATTCTTCTGCAAAATGTCTTGATAAACTAGCAAATTCATTTTTCCGTCTGATTGCAAGCTGTCCAGGCCCTGAGGTAGCAAAGCAGCCCCAAACCATGATGCTCCCTCCACCATACTTTACAGTTGAGATGAGGTTTTGAGGTTGGTGTGCTGTGTCTTTTTTTCTCCACACATAGTGTTATCTTCCTTCCAAACAACTCAACTCTAGTTCCATCTGTCCACAGAATATTTTGCCAGTAGCGTTGTGTAACATACAGGTGCACTTTCGCAAACTTCAGACTTGCAGCGTTGCAGCAATGTTTTTTTTGGACAGCAGTGGCTTCTTTCGTGGTGTCCTCCCATGATCACCATTCTTGTTTATTGTTTTGCGTATCGTAGACTCGTCAACAGAGATGTTCGCATGTACCAAGGATTTCAGTAAGTCTTCAGCTGACACTCTAGAAGTCTTCTCAACCTCATTGAGCAATGTGAAATGTGCTCTTGCGGTCATCCTTGCAGGACGGCCACTCTTCGGGAGAGTAGCAACAGTGCTGAACTTTCTCCATTTATAGGCAATTTGTCTTACCATGGACTGATGAACGTCAAGGCTTTTAAAGATACTTTTGTAACCCTTTCCAGCTTTATGCAAGTCAACAATTCTTAATCTTAGGTCTTCTGAGATCTCTTTTGTTTGAGGCGTGGTTCACATCAGGCAATGCTTCTTGTGAATAGCAAACTCACATTTTGTGAGGTTTTTTTATAGGGCAAGGCAGCTCTAACCAACATCTCCAATCTCGTCTCATTGATTGGACTCCAGGTTAGCTGACTCCTGACTCCAATTCGCTTTTGGAGAAGTCATTAGCCTAGGGGTTCACATACTTTTTCCAACCTACGCTGTGAATGTTTAAATTATATATTCTGTATAGACAAGAAAATACTATTTGTGTGTTATTAGTTTAAGCACATTGTCTATTGTTGTGACTTAGATAAAGATCAGATCAAATTTGATGACCAATTTATTCAGAACCCCAGGTAATTCCAAAGGGTTCACATACTTTTTCTTGCCACTGTAGTTAAAGGTTAAATTAAAGTATATATATTTATACTGCTGCACCAGAGGTGTATCATGTGAGCCATTTTATTTGGTGTATACTGTGTATGCTTGGAAGCCCTGCTCATGCTGACTATGATCAGGCAACATTGGCTACAGTGTAAGTTACATCTCAAGAAATACACAGCTGGTGTAAGATAGACATCCCATGTCACCACTCACAATCTTATTCCCTAGACCCTCTCCTCACCCTCTTCAATCATTCCTCGACACTGTCTGTGGTGTATTTCTCCAGACTACAGGAAGAGTTTTGATCACTTGTTATCGGACTCCAAAGCACCAAAGAGACCAGAGATGGAATCTGGCGTCACCACCCCGCCTAAGGTGAGGTGTGTGGCCGAGAACGCCTACGAGATAGACAGCCAAAGAATGGGCCACTCCCACCTCCGCAAGGTATCTGTGACAGAGTCCAACGTCCTACTGGACGAGGAGGTGCTGACTGACCCCAAAGTCCAGGCCCTGCTTCTCACTGTGCTGGTGAGGGGAAGAACACATACTCACACAGAAACGCACACCTGGCAAAATAAGAAGTACTTATAAAGCGGGTAGTAAAATAAGAAGTACTTATAAAGCGGGTAGTAAAATAAGAAGTACTTATAAAGCGGGTAGTAAAATAAACAAACCATATGTAACAGTCAATAGTCTGGACACACCTACTCATTCAAGGGTTTTTCTTTATTTTTACTATTTTCTACATTGTAGAATAATAGTGAAGACATCAAAACTATGAAATAACACATGGAGTCATGTAGTAACCAAAAAAGTGTTAAACAAATCAAAATATATTTTGTATTTGAGATTCTTCAAAGTAGCCATCCTTTGCCTTGATGACAGCTTTGCACACTCTTGGCATTCTCTCAACCAGTTTAAAAATAAAGAAAAACCCTGGAATGAGTAGGTGTGTCCAAACTTTTGACTGGTACTGTATATGTAACATACTCAGTGGACCACTAGTTACTGCTACTGTCTAATTAGTCATCATGAATGCACATAGGGAGGCAGCAACATAGCTTACAGCCTTCTACTGTATATAACTGGTTCAGTCTGTAAACGCATGCACTCTGTTTCTCTGTTCAAGGCCACCCAGGTCAAGTACACCACAGATGACTTTGACCAGAGGATCCTGTACGAGTATCTAGCTGAAGCGAGCGTCGTCTTCCCTAAGGTCTTTCCCGTCGTGTAAGTTAACATGCCTGCTAATCTCCCAGGCAAAACCAAATACATAGCCTCAGCCCTACTTTTTCCATAAGCAAACCTAGAGAATGGAGAAAACTTTGGGAAATTATTTGAGAGCTTGAAAGTTGGATAGCTCTTTGTTTTGGCCCACGGTAGTTGTTTTTTGGGGGTGAGGAAAGACCACTGATCTTCTGAGAGGGGTCCTGTCCTGCCTCAAATTCATCCTGGGAGTTGTAGTGTGATTGATCTCGCTAGAAATGTAGTTTGGGTTCAGTTTCTTTTAGGGTTTAATAGTGGAGTCCCTGTGAGTCAGAAAGTCTTCATCCCACACATGCATACGTTATATGTGGGCGGTTGTTTGTAGTTTCATTTGAAGTAGCACTCTCTCTACCAGCAAAATGTCACGGCTTCAAAATATAGTTTAACTTGTTACTGTCTCGTATGAGTCCTGTCATGATATGTGTTGACAAGGTCACTGGGAAAGGGTGATGCGGAGTGTGGTGTCTAATGATTGTGGCCTACCTACCTAGCCGATGTTGATCTCAATGTGTTTCCTCCTCTCCTCAGCCACAACCTACTGGACTCTAAAATCAACACGCTGCTGTCTATGTGCCAGGATACCAACTTGCTGAACCCAGTGCATGGCATCATTCAGAGTGTAGTTTACCATGAAGAGTCTCCTCCACAATACCAACCGTCCTATCTACAGAGTATGTACATTCATCTACAGGCCTGCTCTACCCATCTCTCTCTCTCTGTCTATCTCAGTCCCTATCACCTCCTCGACCTCATCTCCCATCCTCCATCTCTCTCTCTGTCTATCTCAGTCCCTATCCCCTCCTCGACCTCGTCTCCCATCCTTCATCTCTCTCTCTGTCTATCTCAGTCCCTATCACCTCCTCGACCTCGTCTCCCATCCTCCATCTCTCTCTGTCTATCTCAGTCCCTATCACCTCCTCGACCACATCTCCCATCCTCCATCTCTCTCTCTGTCTATCTCAGTCCCTATCACCTCCTCGACCTCGTCTCCCATCCTCCATCTCTCTCTCTGTCTATCTCAGTCCCTATCACCTCCTCGACCACATCTCCCATCCTCCATCTCTCTCTCTGTCTATCTCAGTCCCTATCACCTCCTCGACCTCGTCTCCCATCCTCCATCTCTCTCTC
>NC_088224.1:75306309-75421309 GCF_036934945.1 Oncorhynchus masou masou
GCTGTGGTCATTCATTCTTGTTTCTCTCTATGTTTCTCTCTCTCTGTGAAGCCTCTCTGCCTTGCTCTAAGTCAGCTGTTTTTGCGCCACACCTCCTCCTCCCAGGTACTCTTGCTCTTTGACCTTGTGAACCCTCAGTAAAAATACACCGAAACAACTAATCCAATGTGAAAAGGGAGAAACCCACTAACTGTACCCAGGGCCAGAAAAGCAATTTAAAGTCTGCCACCCACTGCCTACCAAAGAGTAATCCATTGGTAATCGTGTTGGCTTTTTAGTGGGTAAATTGTGTTCTCTGTCTGACATTGTAGTGGAAGCTGGAGATGTTGATTTCATTCAAGTGAGATTATGCCTTTAGTTTTATACCAAAGCTGTGGCACAGCGCCATCCGCTGTTCAACAGTAGTATTGAATCTGAGTGACTGACTGCGAATGACTCTCTCTTCCCTTCTCTTCTTCCCTCTCTATTCTCTTCTTCCCTCTGTCCAGGCGTGGATAAAGAGAATGTGCAGCTCTCCCCCAGTGCTGCTCTCTCCACCAGTGGACGGACCCGCCATGGCTCTGCCAGTCAGGTGCAGAAACAGCGCAGCGCAGGTAGCTTCAAGAGGCCTTGCGTCAATAAGATGGTATGAGACAAAGAGATAGAAAGAGAGTGAGAGATGGAGAGAACAATAGCCATCCAAAGGCCCACCATGCAACACATCTTGCTGCACTCCACTTTTTACGATGAATGGTGAAGTCAACCTGAGGATCAGTGTTGTATTGGGGAAGTAGCTGCATGTGTCCCTGTGTTAACCTTTGTTTGTCTTGCATCTGGAGAGCCATCGAGAGATGGTTTCGGATGGATTAAGTTGTTATTCACGGACAGAAATGTGGTCCCGGTTTTAAAAATGTATTTTTAGCCATTAAAAGGACTAAAACTGTCAAGGTGACTGAAATAAGCTGTTGAATTCTCAATGAATCCAGGTCCATATATAATGTACTCAGTGTAAGAACTGGACAACATAATGTTTGGGGAGTGCTGCATTATGTGACATAGGAAGATGACTGGGCGAATCAATGTGGACGTCCATGTTGAACCATTATGTGACATAGGAAGATGACTGGGTGAATCAATGTGGACGTCCATGTTGAACCATTATGTGACATAGGAAGATGACTGGGTGAATCAATGTGGACGTCCATGTTGAACCATTATGTGACATAGGAAGATGACTGGGCGAATCAATGTGGACGTCCATGTTGAACCATTATGTGACATAGGAAGATGACTGGGTGAATCAATGTGGACGTCCATGTTGAACCATTATGTGACATAGGAAGATGACTGGGTGAATCAATGTGGACGTCCATGTTGAACCATTATGTGACATAGGAAGATGACTGGGTGAATCAATGTGGACGTCCATGTTGAACCATTATGTGACATAGGAAGATGACTGGGTGAATCAATGTGGACGTCCATGTTGAACCATTATGTGACATAGGAAGATGACTGGGTGAATCAATGTGGACGTCCATGTTGAACCATTATGTGACATAGGAAGATGACTGGGTGAATCAATGTGGACGTCCATGTTGAACCATTATGTGACATAGGAAGATGACTGGGTCAATCAATGTGGACGTCCATGTTGAACCATTATGACATCATCGTGTCCAGGGGAGGAAAAAAATAATGATTTTGGACCTGTATACTGAAGGACAGCCTCTTGCCTCCACTCCAACCCTACGGTCTACTCCACTCCAACCCCACTACCGCCTTCACACAGCAAGGCTACAGCAGCCATTCACCACTTCCATCTATGCAGGGTAGCTCAAATGACCAACCAACGGATGGATAGTCATGCTGTTTGCAAAACCTTCAATCCACAGTCTTGAAACCTGGATTTGGACACACATAATCATTCAGATTCTTCCCAGTTGTGTACATATGTATGTATATAGATGTACAGAAAGGATATACATTATATAACTAGTCCAAATAATAATAATAATAATAAGGTTGTTTTATCCATGGTGTGCCTTCGTCAGGGTTTTCCAATGTGAATAATTATGTGTGGAATAAAGTGAAGCCTTTCTTGGGGAAAAGAACAGGTACTAATCATCGACTATCATGTTGACTAGGTGAATGCTCTGTTGAGCTGCTCAGTAGAGCTGCTCTGTAGAGCTGCTTGTTAACTGTATGTCATGATAGTCAAATGTACAATCATCAATAATACCCTGCTGCCTGAAAGTATTTAACCTGTACAGATGGATAGTCCTCACTAAATATTGAAGTTATTTCTTTTGAAACGTTTGCCATGCAAGAGTATGAATTTCAAGACACTAGATAAGACTACGCAACCTTGTAAATACTGAAAGGCCTTTATTGATTTGTATCATGTTTTCTCTATATTGCATTTGGATTCGTTTACAGTTCTGACCATGACTAGGAAAATTAAGTAATATGCACAAAAATTGGCAAAACCCATCAGTAATAGCAACTATGTGAATGCTTAAATTGTCATGACATTGATCACAATGTTGAAGTCTACCACTTGTCTAAGATTATTCTTAAATAAAGGTTAAATAAGTTAATTTGTTTAGTTAAAGGTTCAATTTAGGTTAAAGGTGAAATAAAAAAATACAACATTAACAAAAAAAAGTTAAATAAAAAATAAATGTGTGATACAGAATTGATCGTTTTGAAGTTCTGGTTTGATAAGATATGTTCTCCTGATTTCCTGTTCACGCACATGGGTGTCTCTTTCTCTGGTTGAATTAAGTCTATCTATGAATTTTTTCCTATCGCCAAATGAAAGGTATTGAGGGAAATGAGGGCGGCCATTACTTTGTTGTCTAAAGGTTGTTGTTTCTCCTGTAAAGTACCAGATTCATTCACTCCCTTCCCCTTCATCCTAACCTTTCCATTTGTGCAGATCCATAATGTAGAAGCTATATGGTGGAAGTTACAGTGCCTTGCGAAAGTATTCGGCCCCCTTGAACTTTGCGACCTTTTGCCACATTTCAGGCTTCAAACATAAAGATATAAAACTGTATTTTTTTCTGAAGAATCAACAACAAGTGGGACACAATCATGAAGTGGAATGACATTTATTGGATATTTCAAACTTTTTTAACAAATCAAAAACTGAAAAATTGGGCGTGCAAAATTATTCAGCCGTTTTATTTTCAGTGCAGCAAACTCTCTCCAGAAGTTCAGTGAGGATCTCTGAATGATCCAATGTTGACCTAAATGACTAATGATGATAAATACAATCCACCTGTGTGTAATCAAGTCTCCGTATAAATGCACCTGCACTGTGATAGTCTCAGAGGTCCGTTAAAAGCGCAGAGAGCATCATGAAGAACAAGGAACACACCAGGCAGGTCCGAGATACTGTTGTGAAGAAGTTTAAAGCCGGATTAGGATACAAAAAGATTTCCCAAGCTTTAAACATCCCAAGGAGCACTGTGCAAGCGATAATATTGAAATGGAAGGAGTATCAGACCACTGCAAATCTACCAAGACCTGGCCGTCCCTCTAAACTATCAGCTCATACAAGGAGAAGACTGATCAGAGATGCAGCCAAGAGGCCCATGATCACTCTGGATGAACTGCAGAGATCTACAGCTGAGGTGGGAGACTCTGTCCATAGGACAACAATCAGTCGTATATTGCACAAATCTGGCCTTTATGGAAGAGTGGCAAGAAAAAAGCCATTTCTTAAAGATATCCATAAAAAGTGTTGTTTAAAGTTTGCCACAAGCCACCTGGGAGACACACCAAACATGTGGAAGAAGGTGCTCTGGTCAGATGAAACCAAAATTGAACTTTTTGGCAACAATGCAAAACGTTATGTTTGGCGTAAAAGCAACACAGCTCATCACCCTGAACACACCATCCCCACTGTCAAACATGGTGGTGGCAGCATCATGGTTTGGGCCTGCTTTTCTTCAGCAGGGACAGGGAAGATGGTTCAAATTGATGGGAAGATGGATGGAGCCAAATACAGGACCGTTCTGGAAGAAAACCTGATGGAGTCTGCAAAAGACCTGAGACTGGGATGGAGATTTGTCAACAAGACAATGATCCAAAACATAAAGCAAAATCTACAATGGAATGGTTCACAAATAAACATATCCAGGTGTTAGAATGGCCAAGTCAAAGTCCAGACCTGAATCCAATCGAGAATCTGTGGAAAGAACTGAAAACTGCTGTTCACAAATGCTCTCCATCCAACCTCACTGAGCTCGAGCTGTTTTGCAAGGAGGAATGGGAAAAAAATTTCAGTCTCTCGATGTGCAAAACTGACAGAGACATACCCCAAGCGACTTACAGCTGTAATTGCAGCAAAAGGTGGCGCTACAAAGTATTAACTTAAGGGGGCTGAATAATTTTGCATGCCCAATTTTTCAGTTTTTGATTTGTTAAAAAAGTTTGAAATATCCAATAAATGTCGTTCCACTTCATGATTGTGTCCCACTTGTTGTTGATTCTTCACAAAAAAATACAGTTTTATATCTTTATGTTTGAAGCCTGAAATGTGGCAAAAGGTCGCAAAGTTCAAGGGGGCCGAATACTTTCGCAAGACACTGTATATCAATACAAGGTGCTTCAGTTGGCTTTCTTCCCAGTTGGTTTACCTCTAATACCTGAGACTCTGTGTACCACTCCAGAAAGTCATACCTGAGTCTCTGTGTACCACTCCAGAAAGTCATACCTGAGACTCTGTGTACCATAAAGTCATACCTGAGTCTCTGTAGTCATACCTGAGACTCTGTGTACCACTCCAGAAAGTCATACCTGAGTCTGTGTACCACTCCAGAAAGTCATACCTGAGTCTCTGTGTACCACTCCAGAAAGTCCTACCTGAGACTCTGTGTACCACTCCAGAAAGTCATACCTGAGTCTGTGTACCACTCCAGAAAGTCATACCTGAGTCTCTGTGTACCACACCAGAAAGTCATACCTGAGACTCTGTGTACCACTCCAGAAAGTCATACCTGAGTCTCTGTAGTCATACCTGAGACTCTGTGTACCACTCCAGAAAGTCATACCTGAGTCTGTGTACCACTCCAGAAAGTCATACCTGAGTCTCTGTGTACCACTCCAGAAAGTCATACCTGAGACTCTGTGTACCACTCCAGAAAGTCATACCTGAGTCTCTGTGTACCACTCCAGAAAGTCATACCTGAGTCTCTGTGTACCACTCCAGAAAGTCATACCTGAGTCTCTGTGTACCACTCCAGAAAGTCATACCTGAGTCTCTGTGTACCACTCCAGAAAGTCATACCTGAGTCCCTGTGTACCACTCCAGAAAGTCATACCTGAGTCCCTGTGTACCACTCCAGAAAGTCATACCTGAGTCCATGTGTACCACTCCAGAAAGTCATACCTGAGTCTCTGTGTACCACTCCAGAAAGTCATACCTGTGTCCCTGTGTACCACTCCAGAAAGTCATACCTGAAGCGCTGTATGCCACTTCAGAAAAGATTGGACACAGTTAAATATGTGAGTGTGTACCGTTCTAATTTAAGTTATTGACCCATACATGTGGCCAAATTGTTTCCATCCCTTTCTGTGGAATAGCCTTAGTTGTACTCCTGTTGTTTTTTTATTTCAAATTTCCCCTTAATATATTTATGAAGGATGCAGGTGTGGTTTACCACCATGGAAACCGTTTTCATTGAACAAAGGAGTGAATGAGGAAAGGAAACGAAAGGAAGAGACAGGACTTCAAGTGTTACTGACTATTTGTAAAGGGAAAACTGAAATATACACTACATGACCAAAAGTATGTGGACACGTACTCGTTGAACATCTCATTCCAAAGTCATGGGCATTAATATGGAGTTGGTCTCCCCTTTGTTACTATAACAGCCCCCACTCTTCTGGGAAGGCTTTCCACTGGATGTTGGAACATTGCTGTGGGGACTTGCTTCCATTCAACCACAAGCGCATTAGTGAGGTCGGGCACTGATGTTGGGCAATTAGGCCTGGCTCGCAGTCTGTTTCAATTCATCCCAAAGGTATTCGATGGGGTTGAGGTCAGGGCTCTGTACAGGCCAGTCAAATTGTTCCACAATGATTTTGGCAAACCACGTGGACATTGTCATTTTGGAACAAACTGTTGCCACAAAGTTGGAAGCACAGAATTGTCTAGAATGCCATTGTAAGCTGTAGCGTTAAGATTTCCCTTCACTGGAACTAAGGGGCCTAGCCCAAACCATGAAAAACAGCCCCAGACCACTATTCCTCCTCCACCAAACTTTACAGTTGACACTATGCATTCAGGGAGGTAGCGTTCTGCTGGCATCCGCCAAACCCTTGTCTTTTGGACTGCCAGATGGAGAAGCATGATTCATCCCGCCAGAGAACACGTTTCCACTGCTCCAGAGTACAATGCGGCAAGCTTTACACCACTCCAGCCGACGCTTGGCATTGTGCATGGTGATTTTAGGCTTATGTGTGACTGCTCGGCCATGGAAACCTATTTCATGAAGCTCCCAACAAAAAGTTATTGTGCTGACGTTGCTTCCAGGGGCCGTTTGGAATTTGGTAGGGAGTGTTGCAACCACGCTACACACTTAAACACTCGGTGGCCCTGTTCTGTGAGCTTCTGTGGCCTACCACTTTGCGGCTGAGCTGTTGTTGCTCCTAGACATTTCCACTTCACAATAACAGCACTTACAGTTGACCGGGGCAACTCTAGCAGGACAGCAATTTGAAGAACTGACTTGTTGGAAAGGTGGCCTCCTATGACGGTGCCACATTGAATGTTACTGAGCTCTTCAGTGAGGCCATTCTACTGCCAATGTTTGTCTATAGAGATTGTATGGCTATGCGCTCGATTTTATACACTTGTCAGCAACATGCAATTTACTCAATTAAATATCAAGGTGTATGTATGTATGTATTGTTTTTGAATCCCTGTGACCACTAAGATTAGACAACTGTCAGGACAAATAGTTTGGGTGAATTCATCAACAGAGTAACTGTCATAAGAACTTGTCAGTTTTGAACAGCTGCCTTCAGGATCTAGGATGGCCACTTGGTGTCCATCGGGATGACAAGGATATATATTGTGAGTAACCATAGACTCTTAAATGAGTGGTTGACATGCTCTATTCTGATTCACAGTGAAGGGTTTTGTGGAGTTGAATATCCTCAAATGTGGCATGTTTTATTGATGTGCAACATCTTTGTCTCTAGTGTTGGTGGATGTTTTTTTTAAGGGGAATGTTCAACTCTGTAAATATTTTCTGTACAATTTTAGAATGTTTATTTCCTGCACTGTAAATGTGTGATATTGTATTATACTGCTTTACAAAAAAGCTACAAGTTGCTGTATAATGTGTCAAAAATACACCTAATTATTCCAGTGTTAGTAATTAAACTTTAGCTCAACTTAAAAGCCTTTCTTTTTTTTTTACACAATCTGAAGTTATGGGTCGTAGAAGTGCTCATGAACTAAATCTACAATGCCGAGGACAACCTATGCCTATGGGACAATCACAATTGCGTACGCCTCTCGCCCCATCTCCTCCTCATTGGCGTAAAAGGTCAGAGGGGAGGGACTTCTAGCTTTCTCAACCAATGGTTTTTGAGAAGGAGGCGAGGAGAGGACGCAAGGAGGGTGTCATTGAGATTTTCCCAGAGGTTGGTGGTTCCTTGATTGGGGAGGACGGGCTCTTGCTAATGGCTGTAGCAGAATCGGTGGAATGGTATCAACTACATGGTTTCCATGTGTTTGATTCCATTCCATTACTCCGTTCCAGACATTTATGAGCCGTCCACCCCTCAGCAGCCTTTGGACTTCTCCCCATGTCCAATGAGACAGAGACCATGTACAGCGAGGAAGTCGGTTTCATGTGAAAGGATATTTAGTTAAAGAACTACTCAGAGATAATTGTGTCCTTAGTCACAATAAAACTTCACTTCATCTGCATGACCCCGCGAGACTACCGTCATCGCCCTCCTGCATCATTATCGCGAGGTTTGATCAGCTGTTAGGTCTGTTTTTAGAGTTTCGTGCTTGGATGGTCAACACGTGGGGAGGATAGAGAAAGAGGCAGTGTAGGGGGGGCACACGTTGGGATTTAGTCGGGCCCGGAATACGTACGTTTATATCACTACTTTAATTCACCGTGGTGGCGCGGAGGACGCTTGTATACTGTAAGTATTGTCCAGGGCTGCTAATGTAAAATTGACAGCCAGAGACCCACAGATGTCAGTTTGATATGTAGCTTGGCTAGTTGCATCAATGTAACAATCTCGAGTTGTTTCGCCAGTTGGCTACAATTTTGCACTACAAAGTTTCATTCCAATAAATGGAACGGTCGTCGTTTCGCTAAATTGGTTACAAATGTATCGTCATTCTAGAAATGTGCAGCGGCTGAAGCCCTTGTCATTGAATACATGTTTCACGTAGACATCGAACTATGTAGTTTACTCGGCGTCCTAAAATGACAATGGACTCAGCATATAAATCACAATTTTGTGTCCATGAGTGTGCTTGGACGGATCATGTTAATTGCTAGCAAACAAGGTGGTTATCCACGATGTCCAGCTAGCAAGCTAACGTGAAGGTTTCGAGGCCCACGCTGCAGAGTTAGCCTAGCATTGCCAGGCTAGCCTTCACGACTACCACAATATCATAATGCAAATAGTCAATATATGCGACTTTTGGTCACGATCTACTCTCGACTGCCAGGACACAATTGAAATGTTACGGTAGCGGAAGTTTGCCGCGTGCCTCGCAGTAACATTGTGAATGAAGTGTCAAGAGTTCAGACTCAACGAAAATGGCTAACCGTAGCCTAATGCTTCAATTAATTAGGCACATAAATGCACGGTTTCGCCAAGATCTTGAATATATTGTGTTTGGTTAAATAATTTAAAGTCATTGTGATTTAACTCGTTTTAATTGGTGTTTATTATTACAATAGTGTTGGGCAACCCGGTAAACTTCATACATTGCAAATCGTCATGCGTTGCGGCCTACCATGCTTTTATTACACTCAGTGTAGGTCACAGCTAGCAAATTACCTAGCCCAAACACTGCCCATATGCAGCTTTTGCACAAGCACTGGGAGCCTCAACTTTTCCGGTCTCTGCTCTGGAATGACAAGTGTTTGCTATAGGATGTCAAGTAGCGGTGCATAGGCTTTTTCTGAAGCCCCATTAACGTCGACCCAAGTATTGCCTGCTCAATCAACCATCAAATATTCCCTGAAACGTTAATTGAGGCCCGGTTTTATAGGACGCAGTCAGTGTACAATGAGACGAATGTAAATATTCGCCATCACATTTGTGTACACTGCTATGGGATTAATTCTCCTCGTAGGATTGCTTACAGTTAAGGACTAGAAAGCTCTCGACTGGGGGGAGAAGCATTATAATCGTAGGTCTTTTACAAGGTTGCCTCGTATTCCCAATGCAGCATCGCTGTGTAATACACTGCTCGTGCTCAGCGCATTGTATGGTTTGTAACATGTAAAGCAAATACCGAGTGACCCTTCCCTTATCTACCTCCAAGGTCGTACAGCAGCGCAGCTTGAATTTTTTTCGAGTCTCCAGTAAGTAGGCATGCCTAGGCAGGCGGTGGAGTGAAACACGCACACATGGCGAGTGTGCGCAGAGAAAGATAGTAACCACATTCTTTTATTATGCGACTGGACTAACTTGTTTATTCTAACCTTGTCGAAGGTGAATGTCAGAACAACTCATGACACACGGGATTTTTTTAACGCACACTAGCGACTTTTGAACTTTGCCTTTTGAAAAACAATATCCAGTATAGATACAGTAATGTACACGCATAATGGTACCCCAATATATGTTTTGAGCAAATTAGTATATATATTTTTTTAGACACACTGCAAACTTGAAGGAGTTGCTCTGATGGGTGCACTCTGTCATCAGCATCCAGCTTGTTATACGAACTATAGAGGTTCAATAGACAACTAAAGAGGAAAGACCCACCGTCTAGTGCCATGTCATGAGGATACCTGTACTACTTGTTGAGATGTGCTTTTGGTTAAGTAAATCAGGTGATAAATTAGTTAAAAAAGAGTCTGGGGCGTGTCTTTAGCTAGCAAGGTGTCATGGACCTTCACGTAGGGTCTCGCTTGTTAAACTAGTCTGCAGAACTAGAGGAATCTATAATGAACCAGCCTTGAGGTCCAGCATATAATGTGATACTAGTTCCAGCACGTTGCCTAATCCAACATTGTAGGATTTTATAGTGTGGTGTGTGTATTCTACTAAAGCCTTACTCTGCAAGATGCCCCTATTTGGCCTTGTGCAAAACTGACGTAGCCTCGATCAGTTTACTGTTTCATTCACATTGGATATCTTCCACCATGTTGCTGGTTAGTATTAGACAAGGAATGTGTTCATGGTTATTAATCAGTAAATTGTAAGTTAAGTGGTGCTGACTAAATTGGCTATTCAGGATGAGGGCAATCATTGAATGTCATTATAAATCCAGACATTGTTTTGACAAGGCAGGAACGGGGAACCTGGTGTGGGGCTAGCCTCAAATGCACAACTGCCAGGGATAGGGCTCCTCTGCTCTGCATTATCAATCTGATGGTTGCTCAAGTTATAAACTCTGTTGGTGTTGTGATGAAGAGTCTTGCAGCTTGCAATCTATTCAAATAACATTCTCCAGCACAATATTCTTAAAATGCATCTTAATAATCATATAATGCCACTGTTCATTAATTTCTATGATATTAGACCTTCCATCCAATGTCTTCCATCCAACATTTGATCAGAAAATCCTGTACATATCAATGTGAAACTCCTAAAGCTTTACTCTTCTGCTTTTCTACCCCGTTTTATCGTGAGAACTGTTGTGCTGTGCAGGCCACACAGTTTTTACATCTTTAAATGTAACCTTTTATTTGACTAGGCAAGTCAATTAAGAACAAATTCTTATTGACTATGACTGCCTTCACCGGCCAAACCCGGACTATGCTGGGCCAATTGTGCTTGGCCATATGGGACTCCCAATCACAGCCGCTTGTGTTACAGCCTGGATATATGACGGGGGCATGTTTGTTTTTGTCTACCCTAGGGGCAGATGTTACGGTTAGCTGTTTATATAGGGATGCTTAAGAAGCCACAACTGGGCCAGGTGGTGGGGGCTGCTCTGGGACAGGGAGGGGGTGGTCCTGCCAGTCTTACCCTGTGTGACTAATGCTATCTGATTGACCCCGTTCTCATCCCTGTCCTTCAACCATGAAGTCCCAGTGACTCCTTCCCCCCACATCACTGCACATATCCCTTCTATATCCCTTCTCCAGTCTGCTACTGCACATCACTGCCCTACTATATCCCTTCTATATCCCTTCTCCAGTCTGCTACTGCACATCACTGCCCTACTATATCCCTTCTCCAGTCTGCTACTGCACATCACTGCCCTACTATATCCCTTCTCCAGTCTGCTACTGCACATCACTGCCCTACTATATCCCGTCTCCAGTCTGCTACTGCACATCACTGCCCTACTATATCCCGTCTCCAGTCTGCTACTGCACATCACTGCCCTACTATATCCCGTCTCCAGTCTGCTACTGCACATCACTGCCCTACTATATCCCGTCTCCACTCTGCTACTGCACATCACTGCCCTACGATATCCCTTCTCCAGTCTGCTACTGCACATCACTGCCCTACGATATCCCTTCTCCAGTCTGCTACTGCACATCACTGCCCTACGATATCCCTTCTCCAGTCTGCTACTGCACATCACTGCCCTACGATATCCCTTCTCCAGTCTGCTACTGCACATCACTGCCCTATGATATCCCTTCTCCAGTCTGCTACTGCACATCACTGCCCTACGATATCCCTTCTCCAGTCTGCTACTGCACATCAGTGCCCTACGATATCCCTTCTCCAGTCTGCTACTGCACATCACTGCCCTACGATATCCCTTCTCCAGTCTGCTGGTTTAGATGTTGTATAAGGTTTTTAGAATGCGTACATTTGTTACAAAGGTGAAAGAGGACTGATGATGGCACTGTGTTTTTCAGCCTACACAAGGTTTTTAGTTAGCCAAAGGAGCATACTACAATAGTTTGGATATATGGTAATCATATAAGATAAGGCTACATAATTTGCTTATGGACACTTGAAATGGACAGCAAGTGATGTCTAATTTACTAACCAGGTCCATGCACCTTGCCATTCACTGCGGGAACATGCCACTGATGCTCTGTTTTGATAAACTACTGGTTCATGGCGAATAGGGAGAACATGTTTTAAAATGTGGAGGTGCTATAAGGCTGCATTGATACAGGCAGCCCAAAATATTTGTCCCACTAATTGGTCTTTTTTACTGATCAGATCTGAAAAATATCCTGTGAGATTGGTCAAAAGACCTATTAGTTGGGAAATGATCAGAAATGGACTGCCTGTGTAAACGCTTCATTGGTGAACTTGTCGAATAAGAAACCCTTGTTTTTGAACTCTACCCTACTGAAAATGACCCAATCTTGGTTTATCTGGAGGCATTTGAAGCCTGCCTGTTTTCCACTGCACATCAATACCTTTACTTGGGTCAGTGTTAGGGCAGCCCACAGTTCACCTCTCCTAATCCCATGTCATTCATCTCAGAGCCTCTTATAGGTGCATAAGCTCTGTAAAACAAGAGGCTTGTTGAGGTTCTCACGCCTTCCGTATTGTCAGGTGTGGAAGTTTCTCGTAAGTCTTTAGTGTGTTGCTTCTGCTGCCCTCTGCTGTGTGCTGTTGTCCTTTGAACAGGTTAAATATGTAATGGACTCATACAAATGGGCCTGTAAGGTCCTCATTTTCAAACCATTGTCTAAGCAAATGGCTAATATCAATGGGACAAGTTTCTGCTCATTGGAAAGTAAAGTTCTCCTCAGTTGTGGGGTATGAAGGAACTGAACTGTGGTTAAAACTGCAGTGATTAGCTTCTCCTCGCATACAGCCGCTCTGTGAATGTGACCTTTCATGTACCCTACCTGTACAGGGTACATGAAAGGTCAGACTGACACTGGCTCTGTCAGTTCCAGGTACAGTGTGTTCTGCACCTTCCCGGGCCATATAATTTAAAGTCCAGGTTCATGTTGACCTGGCTCCTGTGTATCTGCCTGCTGTGTGTGTTGGTGCTTGCTTAGGGGCAGTGGAAGCCCAGCCGTCACACACCCTAGTAGGCTGGGAGAAGGAAGAAGGGTGGGGGGGCAGCCGAGGGAGTCACCCCTGTGATGCATTCCTTCTCCAGTCTGTTAAGGAAAGGCATGCACGGACTTCCTTTTTTAACATTGAGTGCTTCGACCAATCAGCAGTGGAGCATCTGGGCATGCCCAGTAGGTACAGGGAGTTTAAACATTAGCCCTGATGGTGGCACAGCTGCTTCTCCTGCTAGGAACTAGGTATTTTTGTTGCAGCTTGGTTTAGTTCAGAAGTAGAAACAAATATTACTTCAAGCCACAAGAATGGGAATGTCTCTGTGTTTGAACGTTTCTCAATGAGGCAATAGAAAACCGTGGCGTGACCAATGTCCGGTATCAGGCTTTTACAGGCATGTGTATGTTCATTCATGTCAACAGCCAAAAGGAGTATATTATGTTCAGGCCGCTGCGACTTTGTTCACCAGGAGCTGTTGTCAAGAGTTCTGTGTCAGTGTTTTATGTATCCGAAAGCATTGTGTAGCTCATCAAGTGGAAGTGGGTGTGGTGTGTAAGATATTTGCATGAATGACTTCACTACTTCACTGTGTCATTTGTTAGTCTAGGCCTATTCTCAGGAGTAACGCCTCATCAGGTGTCATTACTGTCGTCTCTTTGAAGCTCTGCTCGCACCTGTTAACAACCATGATAGTTTCTAAAGTATTTATTTCCTTAGCCCTTTTGTCCATTATTTTTAGCTATCATAGGACAGTTTCCTTATGATCATCACATGTTGTTCTCCCAGTGCCGTACTTATTGTCAGAGCTGTGTGAACATGGCCGATCCATTTTGAATCGATTTGCCACTCGCACACCCTTCTAGTTGCTGTAGGTGTGATTACACATGTACACATTACAGTGCTATAGTGTACCTGCTATAGTCTTTACACTATCATAATACCCAAAGATATGCAACTCGCAGGGACTATTTTTTTGGGGGGCTAAGTGTCAAACAAGATCCTTAGGCTATTCAAAATATTAGCCAGTTTGTCTTAACTTAATATCCTAAATGACATTATAGTCCCAATCTCAGAATGAGTGAACCTGAAAGATGCACATATCTCCCTCCAATAAGCTGACCTCTGCCTTTCTCTCTCCCTCCATCCCTCCCTCCACATACAGGTGTCGTTGCTAGGCTCCTGAGGAGATGCCACTGAGGTTCCGGTCTATTGTCCCGTACACGCTGCCTGGAGTGTTGGCGCTTATAGGCTGGTGGTGGTACATCTCACGCAAGAAAGAGCGAATCACCAACCACGACAGCGAAGAGGGGGCAGCGGCCATGGGCCTGCTGATGTCCCCGGCTCTCAGTGAGGGCAGCAACGGTCTGGTAGAGAAAGGGACAGTGTCCCCCTGCAGGACAGCCATTACCCCAACAACCAGCAGCAGAGTGAGACCATCCAAGGCCAACGAGCAACGGTCAACAGAACAGGACGTCGTAGCGCAGATTCACATCCCGGCCATTAAGACCGAGGCAGTAGAAGTACAGAGTACATCCTGTTCACCTACAGAGAGGGCCTCCCACCATCCAGACAGAGCCAGCACAGTCACAGACCCTGGTGTAGATAGCTGCCGGCAGAGACCAAGGAGCAGTTCTCCCGCAGCCTCGCCTTTACCAACACAGACTAGGGAGGAGAGCTCGGGCCCCCCGGGAGAACACTGGGCCACTGTGCAGAGCCCGCCAGCCACGATTGCCTTGGTTACAGTGCCGGTGAAATCAACGGTTACCGAGCAGGTCCCTGCTCTAGTGATAGAGGCCATCGCCACAGCATCAGAAGCACTTGTTCTCTCCCAGACGGCCCACGCCACGACAAGTTCCTCCATAGCAGCAGACCTGACGAATGCAGAGAGGCCCGATCCAGAGGGAGAGGTGGCAGCAGCCCATGAGGCAGCAGTGGCCTTCACACAGAACCTGCTGGTGGAGCTAGTGGCTAAAGATTTGCTCCCGGTCCCCTCCAGCAGTACTAAAGATGAGCTGCCCTCCGCGCCTGTCATCTCAGCTGAGATGCCGGCCCGGGCCCTGAAAGTAGTCATACATGAACCCCTCTTCCCAGAGACCACCATATCATCGCAGGGCTCCTACCATGCCGTCATCACCAGTACTCTGGCCTCCCCAGCCCAAGGCCCCCAGCAAGAGAACGGGGCACCTGGCAGCACTGAGGAGCTGGAGTACCTGGCAGCAGGTCTGATCACCGAGGTCATTTCTGCAGCCACCCAGGAGGTCCTCAGTGTTACCTCCTGTCCAGAGACCTGGCTCGGCCAATCCGCCACCGAGCACAGCTTCAGAAGCACCCCACTGGCCAATGGGAGGCCATACTCTGAGCAAGAGCCACTCACAAGGAACATGGCGGAAGGGCCCTCCCCAATAAGCCACTCTGAGACAGAGTGGCGAGAGCAGCAGAAAGAAGGGATCCCTAATGGTTGCCCGCCTACCCCAGCATGGGAGCACATGGGGACAGCGAACGCACTGAGTAACCCCTGGGCAACAGCATCCTCGCAGGAGGGGAGGCAAGAAGTGAGGGGCGTACCTAGCAACCTGGACAAACTGAAGGGAGATGGGGGGGTGATGGTGGCAGAGGACTCAGCCTGTAGTACGTGCCACTCTGAGGATGGGGTCAGCAGTGAGGACCAGCAGAGCAGGGAGAACCAGGAGGATCTGATCCAGGTGTCAGGGATGTCTGAGGGGGAGAGTGGTCTGCCCCAAGCCCCAGAAGAGGTAGTGACCGAGGCAGAGGTCATGGCAGCCCTACCAGGCCATGTGCTGGGTGCTGTTAGCCAAGTGAAGAGGCTCAACGGCATGGGCCTGAGGAACGGTTCTCATGGGATGAGTGAGACTGAGACCGATCAGTCTGGAGGTAGGAGCACACACCACACCCTGTAGTGGGGTCAGGCTCATGGCACACCCCAGCACTGATGTACACATGGCTCCCCTTAGCTGCTCAAATACCCAGACAGAGCATGATTGAGGCTCATGGACACTTGTCTGTCGTGGTCTCCCCTACGTGGTAATGAAGACTTTTGATTTCCATCATTATTTACAGTTTCTCCAGACAGGGGCAAGCTGAGAGAAGAAGGAAGCCTTCTGAGTCCTTTGTTCAACATTAGATTACATCTACCAACATTAAAAAGCTGAGAGAAATGTAGCACAAACTAAGTAATATAATAATAATAATATATCCCATTTAGCAGACGCTTTTGTCCGAAGCGACTTACAAGTCGGCTGGGGCCACTACTTTTACATATGGGTGGCCCTAGCGGGAATCGAACCCACGACGCTTGACGTTGCAAGCGCCATGCTCTACCGACTGAGCCACACAGGACCTACGTTAATCATTTGGAATGTCACTGGCTTTGGTCTTAGATCTGGTAAAATGATTCTATTCAGAAGTTGGCAAGAGTGTGTGAAGGGGAGGGTTAACTCTTCTTCTGTGATGCAGCTTTCCAATTCCAACTGTGATCTCCAAAAAGTAGCTGGAGGAGTACATGACCGGTGTGGGCCAAACAAGCTAGTCTGCCACCAGCAAAGAAAAGCACACAGTTCAGCATATCTCCTATTTTGAAAATCTATGAAATGTTTTAAATAATAATTATAATTGCGGGGATAATATTCTCAACTTAATCTTCTTTGCTGGTGATGGTGGCTAATACAGAACAGTATGCTGGCTAGTTACCACTTATAGTTTTGTATGAAGTTCGTCCTTGGATACTGTTCTACTAGATACCGCCCTGGGGCTGTGTTTCTACTAGATACCGCCCTGGGGCTGTGTTTCTACTAGATACCGCCCTGGGGCTGTGTTTCTACTAGATACCGCCCTGGGGCTGTGTTTCTACTAGATACCGCCCTGGGGCTGTGTTTCTACTAGATACCGCCCTGGGGCTGTGTTTCTACTAGATACCGCCCTGGGGCTGTGTTTTACTAGATACCGCCCTGGGGCTGTGTTTTTACTAGATACCGCCCTGGGGCTGTGTTTTACTAGATACCGCCCTGGGGCTGTGTTTCTACTAGATACCGCCCTGGGGCTGTGTTTCTACTAGATACCGCCCTGGGGCTGTGTTTCTACTAGATACCGCCCTGGGGCTGTGTTTCTACTAGATACCGCCCTGGGGCTGTGTTTCTACTAGATACCGCCCTGGGGCTGTGTTTTTTAGATACCGCCCTGGGGCTACTAGATACCGCCCTGGGGCTGTGTTTCTACTAGATACCGCCCTGGGGCTGTGTTTCTACTAGATACCGCCCTGGGGCTGTGTTTCTACTAGATACCGCCCTGGGGCTGTGTTTCTACTAGATACCGCCCTGGGGCTGTGTTTCTACTAGATACCGCCCTGGGGCTGTGTTTCTACTAGATACCGCCCTGGGGCTGTGTTTCTACTAGATACCGCCCTGGGGCTGTGTTTCTACTAGATACCGCCCTGGGGCTGTGTTTCTACTAGATACCGCCCTGGGGCTGTGTTTCTACTAGATACCGCCCTGGGGCTGTGTTTCTACTAGATACCGCCCTGGGGCTGTGCCCTGGGGCTGTGTTTCTACTAGATACCGCCCTGGGGCTGTGTTTCTACTAGATACCGCCCTGGGGCTGTGTTTTTACTAGATACCGCCCTGGGGCTGTGTTTTTACTAGATACCGCCCTGGGGCTGTGTTTTTACTAGATACCGCCCTGGGGCTGTGTTTCTACTAGATACCGCCCTGGGGCTGTGTTTCTACTAGATACCGCCCTGGGGCTGTGTTTCTACTAGATACCGCCCTGGGGCTGTGTTTCTACTAGATACCGCCCTGGGGCTGTGTTTCTACTAGATACCGCCCTGGGGCTGTGTTTCTACTAGATACCGCCCTGGGGCTGTAGGGACTGTGGCTGTGTCACAAACATGAGTCACACCTAAAGCTGGGTGTTCTTGAAAAGATGAGAGGTCACAGTCACACAAGGTGAACTCGAGTGTCATTGTGTTTTTGGTTTGTCAGAGCAGCAGTGATCAGACATGCCATGGTGGTGTGTGCACGTATGGGTGGACTTTAGATGAATGTTAGTGGTCTTATGCACTGTTTTTGATTAGTTTGAGTAGCAGCTCAATGGCGTATGGGTGATCTGGTGAATGTCTTAAACATATGCACATTCACGAGTTTATTTTATTTGGTGTTTTTGGTATTTTATGAGGATCCTCTGGGCCTTCAGGTTATCCAGGCAAGTCATGTGTGTTTGTATGGTACATGTTTATGTGAGAGACACCTGTCTTTTCTGGGTGGGCAATTGTGAGGCGAACAAAATACCTGTCTGACTCAGAACTGTGTGTGTGTCCAGGCTCGGATGTGAACAGCATGGACTCGGTCGACAGCGGCTGCACCATGGGAGCTAGGGATAGTGGCAGCCCTGCCATGGCTCTGGGCACTGAACTCATCGTTTGGGAGATTGAGGTGCCAAAGGTGAGCCTGCTCCATCCCATCACACACACCCGAGACTTGATTTATTGACTAGTTTTCATGTTTTTTTTAATTTTTTTTTATTTACCTTTATTTAACCAGTTAAGAACAAATTTTCATTGATGGCCTAGGAACAGTGGGTTAACTGCTTGTTCAGGGGCAGAACGACAGATTTGTTAGCTCGGGGGTTTGAACTTGCAACCTTCCGGTTACTAGTCCAACGCTCTAACCACTAGGCTACCCTGCCGCCTCATAGGAATTCACATAAATTCTAACCCAATATCTCCTTGAAATGTGTACTACTGTCTCTCTCTCTCTCAGCATCTGGTGGGTCGGTTAATTGGGAAACAGGGGCGATACGTGAGCTTCCTGAAGCAAAGCTCTGGTGCAAAGATCTACATCTCCACCCTCCCTTACACTCAAGAGTTCCAGATCTGCCACATAGAGGGTGAGGTTTAGTATAATGCTGTACTGTCAGAAGGAGCAGGAGTGACTCGGCTAGTGAACTGGTGGTAGAATTCTGTTTGTTTAATGTGTGTCCCTTCTAGGTTCCCAGCAGCAGGTGGACCAAGCATTGTCCCTGATCGGGAAGAAGTTTAAGGATTTGGACCTGACCAACCTCTATGCCCCCCCACCTCTGTCGCTCACGCTGCCCTCGCTGCCCATGACCACCTGGGTAAGGATGGTACCTAGAGAGCCTGGATGGTGTCTGTCTTCCTGTCTCTCAAATCTGTTCAAACATGCTTTATTTGCACGACAGTTAAGGTCCCCCAAATTGATATCGACTTGTCAAAGAAAGTGGTTTAACTAAAATAATGAGATGTCTAACCTAATGGCTTCCCCTTTGAAAGTTGTTAAATTCTCTGTTTCCTCTCCCAGCTTCTTCTCCCCAGCGGTGTGACCGTAGAGGTGATCGTAGTGAATATTGTGTCGGCGGGTCACCTCTTCGTCCAGCAGCACACACACCCTACGTACCACGCCCTGCGCAGCCTGGACCAGCAGATGTTCCTGTGTTACTCCCAGCCAGAGACACCCACCCTGCCATCGCCTGCTGAGGGTAAGAGACCCCCAAGGAGGAACATGTGTGACTGTATGTTTTTGAACGGGATGTGTGATCCAGACTCGATGCTCTCTCTGTCTCAGTGGGGGTGATCTGTGCGGCGCCGGCGGTAGAGGGAGCCTGGTGGAGAGCCCAGGTCATCTCCTTCTACAAAGACACCAACGAGGTTGAGATCCGATATGTGGACTATGGCGGCTATGACAGAGTGAAGATTGACACACTGCGACAAATAAGGTGGACCCCCCCCAGACACAATTTTATTTCAAGTCTATTCAGAGAAAGTTTTCAGAACTGAAATTCAGAAGAAATAGCTTCTTTCCATACTTTCAAAGCTGTTTTCATTACATTTTCCTTCATTTCTTTCCTAAATAGACATAAAATAGACCACAGTCCTGCTAGGTATTTGTGTGCCCCCCTCTGGTCAAAGAGTTGTGTATCATATAGGGAACAGAATGTTATGCAAGCCGAGATGGCGGCCATTCTGCACACTGACTGCTCTAATGTGAAATCCTTATGTTCAGGTCGGACTTCGTAACATTACCGTTCCAAGGTGCAGAAGTATTACTGGACAACATTGCCCCCCTTCCAGGTAATGTCATTTTATTTAGCTACTTGACATGGTATCACTTTACAATTACAATGTCTTATTCTCAAGGACGATTTCCAAAATCAAGAAACAAATCCAATTGAATGTCACTGTTCCAAAGTCATCCTGTCTGTGGGAAGTCGTCAAATCTACTGTTTGTCAATTGCGTCAACACATCTATATATGCATCCATCCACAGGAGAGAAGAGCTTTTCAACAGAGGCCACCTCTGCACTGGAGGAGATGACGAGAGGGGTAGCACTGCTTGCACAGGTACCAAAAATACAGCCTCCATCACTGTGAGGCTAATGAAGGCACTGCACGCTCCACAGAAGGTCATTTGTTGCTAACTCGGCTGTTTCCTGTCTTCCAGGTCACAAACTACGACAACAACACTGGTCTCCCATTGGTCCAGATGTGGAATATGGTTGGAGAAGAGGTACGTTCACATTGATCATGGGATTTGTCATGGACATGTTTGAGATACTACAATAGAATTATGTGAATGTAAATTTGGTGACGTGAGTAGTCTTTGTGGTGTATGGTTCATATACTTCTGTATTTAATAAACCTAGACATTTCAGAGAAACATTCCAATGGCTGACTAACGACACTGTCGGTATCAATCATATTTGACACTAATCTGATGAATCTCTTTCTCCATCTTGCTCTCCGCTTCCCTCCAGCTGCTATCAGTGAACCGCACACTGGTAGAGCGAGCATTGGGTACCTGGGTTGACAGCTTTTGAACCTTGCTGCCTGACCCCCCCCCCCCCCCCCACCCACCCACCACCCCTCAACCCCTTCTCAGCTCCACCACACCCCTCCTAGACCCCTTCTTCTCACCTGATCTCTGGAGTCTGGCCCTACCAGCCCTCCAGATACACCCCATAACCCTTCGATGGAGGAACACAACCACTGGATTTGGGAATACTTTTTGTTTGTTTTGTTTTTGATTGTTGGGTTTTTACACCACATTTCAAAAATAAATTCAAAATGGTTGAATGCTGAAAAGACAACGAAGTATTTCGTTAGAATAAGCCAACTCCTCTACTCCCCCATACACCAAAAGAACTTGAAGACGGAAAATAAAGTACTTGTACATTTTTAAAAGAAATCTATATTGTAACTAAATAAAGGTCGATCTGATTTTTTTTGTTCCTATCTGACTTTTCACTCCAACTTTGCCTGTGGATTCTCATGCTGTGGATGTAAAAACTCAATAGAAAACACTGTCAATGGAGAACTAACCTCACTGTCAGCTGTAACTACATATTTACAATTTATATTGTGACATCGAAGGAATTGGGCTGTGAAGTTTGGGCTAAATGTGAGGTTTCTAGATTATTGTATGTAGTGCAGTAACCAGAATGGTGTCTGAATTCACGGTTGTGACTAAGACTGTCCGTGGAGACCAAAAAAACCATTAATCTCAGCTTTGTTGGTGCTCGCCACAGTCAAGGACCCAGACGGGGTGGGGGTGAGTCCTGTCACTGACCTGGGTGACTGACAGGGAGAAGGTGCAGAACCGGGGTTCTCCTCAGCCCTGGCCTCTCCAGTCTGTACAACACTGTGGCCTTATGGAGAAACAAAACGCGCTTCCTTTTCTGGGATCTCCAACTGACCTGCATGCAGACCAAGCTGACCCCTCCTTTCTCTCCATCTATGTGGCCCGGGGTGTCACCATGCAATCGCAGGTTGCCTTCAGCGTTTTTCCATCATCCTGACTGGCATCACAGCTGCCACCCCCACCACTACATTTCAGATCCACTACTGTTATCTGGAGCTGTTGAGTCTGGGACATGACATGGGGCTGAGTGGAAGGGTCGGGGTGCACCAGCTCCACTCTTTTTCCCTCGACTGACTCCAGGGGCCTGGCGTAACTCTTGGTGCAGAGTGGACACCACCGTGCGGTAGTATTGGTGTGTGTGGAAACACTACGACCACAGACAGGCCTGTGATACCTGACCTGGAACTTACAGAACAGCTTTGAGTTGGAGTAATTTAGCCCTGCTCAGTCGGGATAGGCCCAGTGCTCATATAAAATATCTGTCTGTCTTCTAATATGCATGTTAACCTACCTAGGTCTGCGTCCCTCTAATGGTCTTCACTGTGTTTTTCCTCCTACATACTGACCCCGAAACATTACTACACATTTACAATTGTGTTGCAGTTTCCATACTAAAAAGTAGTTAAATGGATCCAACCCAGCGGGCTGGAATGGGTTTTTAGCCCCTTTGCACGGTGAGAAATGAGGTCCTTGAAGATACCAGTCCTCTTCACTCAGCAGTGTATGGAAGTACAGAGAAAGTGAGCCATGAGAATCAGTCTCCCACACTGCAGATATTGTTGTAATAGATACAGTGCATTTGGGAAGTATTCAGGCCCCTTGAATGTTTCCACGTTTTGTTACGTTACAGCCCTGTTCTAAAATGGATTACATAGATTTTTTTCCCTCATCAATCTTCACACAATAACCCATTATGACTTTTTGTTGTTGTTGCAAATGTATAAAAAATGTAAAACAAACCTTTTTTTAAATTAAGTATTCAGACTGCTATGACTCGAAATTGAGCTTGGATGCATCCTGTTTCCATTGATCTTCCTTGAGATGTTTCTAGAACTTGATTGGAGTCCACCTGTGGTAAATTCAATTGATTAGACATCTTTTGGAAAGGCACAAACCTGTCTATATAAGGTTGACAGTGCATATCAGAGCAAAAACAAAGCCATGAGGTTGAAGGTATTGTCCGTAGAGCTCTGAGACAGGATTGTGTTGGAGCACAGATCTGGAGAAGGGTACCAAAAACATTTCTGTAGCATTGAAGGTCCCCAAGAACCCAGTGGCCTCCATCATTCTTAAATGGAAGAAGTTTGGAAACACCAAGACTCTTCCTAGAGCTGGCTGTCTAGCCAAACTGAGCAATCGGAGAAGGGCCCCTTGGTCAAGGAGGTGACCGAGAACCCAATGGTCACGCTGACAGAGCTCGAGTTCCGCTGTGGAGATGTGATAACCTTCCAGAAGTACAACCATCTCTGCCGCATTTCACCAATCAGGCCTTTACGGTAGGGTGGCCCGACAGAAGCCACTCCTCAGTAAAAAGCACATGACAGCCCATATGAAGTTTGTCAAAAGGCACCTAAAGGACTCTGACCATGAGAAACAAGATGCTCAGTTCTGATGGAACCAAGATTGAACTCTGGCCTGAAAGCCAAGAGTCACGTCTGGAGGAAACCTGACACCATCCCTACGGTGAAGCATGGTGGTGGCAGCATCATGCTGTGGGGATGTTTTTCAGAGACTGGGAGGCTAGTCAGGATCGAAGGGAAAGATGAACGGAGCAAAGTACAGAGAGAGATCCTTGATGAAAACCTGCTCCAGAGCGCTCAGACTGGGGTGAAGGTTCAACTTCTAACAAGACAACAATCCTAAGCACACAGCCAAGACAATACAGGAGTGGCTTCGGGACAAGTCTCTGAATGTCCATGGGTGGCCCAGCCAGAGCCCGGACTTGAACCCGATCAAACATCTCTGGAGAGACATGAAAATAGCTGTGCAGCGACGCTCCCCATCCAACCTGACAGCTTGAGAGGATCTACAGAGAAGAATGTGAGAAACTCCCCAAATACAGGTGTGCCAGTCTTGTAGCGTTATACCCAAGAAGACACGAGGCTGTAATTGTTGCCAAAGGTGCTTCAAGAAAGTACTGAGTGTAAGGTCAGAATACTTATGTAAATTTGATATTTACGTTTTTAAATATTTTTTTAAATAAATTTGCTAAAAATGTCAACTTGTTTTTGCTTTGACATTATGGGGTATTGTGTGTAGATTGAGAGTGAAAAAAACTATTCAATTTTAGAATAAGCCTGTTACAAAATGTGGAAAAAGTCAAGTGGTTTGAATACTTTCTGAATGCACTGTAGCTTTTCTCAATGCTTTATACTGTAGCTGTGCTTTGGTCTTGTTGGGTTTTCCATAGGATTAATTGCATTGTCATTTATTGAACCAAATACATTTTTTGAATGTATTTTTGATCATGTTTCCTGATCGGTGTTGTCCTCCCTACTGAGGCACAGAGGCAGGACTCACCGCCAGTCTAGGCTGTAGCTTCTGCTCTACCCCATCTGGCTTATCCGCTTTTAGGTGTCGGAGACATTATTACTGTGCTTCTAGATTTGGAGCTCTCTGTCCTGGCTCGTTGCCTCACAATGCTTTTTTTTTTTAAATCAAATCGTTGCTTTTGAATGTGTCCCGTCTGCTAATCATACCACACACTTGATTTTGATTTGCACTGCTAATAAGGCAGCTTCCGTCCCTCTGCTTGGTCTTGTTGTGGCAGAGTTGACATTAAGAACAGGATATAGTATGGATCTTACCTAACAGTTTCGCTTGACTGTTTTACTGTTAAAACTGACAGCATTGGCATGTAAACCACATTACAAAGACTTACTTCCAAGGTGTTTAAATGTCAGTTATTAGTTAGTCCAATGTAAGTACTGTATCTCCCCTACCTTAAAAACTGTTCATGTTTTGTGGAACCATAGCAAGTAAGGCATCTAGCTACTAACTTACTACAAATTCAAGGCACTTGTCAAGGCTAGATAAGTTTATAGTCCAAAGCTGGTGTGGGGCAGGAGCCATATTGTATGAACTTTTCAGTCCCTTAACTTTATGTTTAAAAGAGCTGTTTTCAACCAATGTCCTCCTCCTTGATTCCAGCTTGGTTATATCACAATCATCGAAGATTAATTACTCCATTGATCCAAATGACACCCATCTGCCATGTCACTCAAACTCCTATCTTGCTTGATCAAACCAGAATTATTTCTTGACTTGTCTGTGTAAATACGATATTTCACTGAACTTTTGTATAACACTGGAAACAAAGGGAACATGTGTTTTTGGTTCACCCCTTCCAAAACCGCTCATTGTTCTGTCCGTAAGGCTGGTTTGAAGTGGTTGCTTAGCTAGATAACTAATCATTTGATTATTTAAATGAGTGTAAGCAATCCTGCCCAAAGCGTTTAACATGTACAGGTCAGTTTTTGCAAGGCTCATCAAATGTTTGATTCTTGGTTGTACAGATCTATAAAATAAAGTTATTAAATGCTACTGTTCTGTTATGAAATGTATGATTGTTTTACATTTCTCCCTCTAGGTGGAGGTGAAGATCAGCTGTACATTTGAATCATTATGTCAAAGTAGTGTTGAATCAATACTCTCAAATGCACAGAATTGCATATAGCACTTTGACAACTGCTGATATAAAAAGGGTTTTATGAAATGCATTTTATTGCAATTTGATAGCAAATTGTTCAAGGGCAACTACACCACCTTTCAACTTCATTTTCATTGTCTCTAGCACAATACCATTGTTTAGGTATGTGAAAATAGTATGGGGTGAAAATAGTATGTGAAAAAATGATGTTCAGAAGTTCTAACCGATATCAAAAGTTAAAACAGTGATTTTCAAACACCATGAGATTTGTGGGAAGCAAGAAATACACTCCCTCTGGCAAGAAACCTGTTGCAGGTTTTGAAAATCACAGTTAATCCTACACTGTGATGTCAGTCATTTTTTTAATGACCATATCTTTTTAATCACAGATCATAGAAATGCACCATTTCACATATGTAGACAAATTATAATACAATTTTTTATGTTTTTGCTGTTTGCAAAAACACTCTTATTCCTTTTGGAGGTTGCATTGGATGATACTCTTATTGCAGGACAAAGTTCATACTAGCTTGATTTTACTCATATGTTGACTTTTTGCTCATGCATTTTGTTTTTAGGGGTTTAACAGTGATGCTAGAGGCCATGAGTAACACACTGTTATAAACAGTCACACTTAAACTCTCATATCTGCCACCCCGTTTGACTTAGAGACTTACCTGTATGTTGGCAACTTTCCTTATGCTAAACAAATTTGCTTCAAGGACCCATAAGGTCCATCAGGATAGTTTTTCCTCCATCTTAGAAATGTTGGAAAATCTTTTAAAAACATGAACCATATGTCCAAATAACACCTCTATGTAGGCTGATGGTACATCTCTTAACTTCGTTTGAGAAGAGCTAAGGGATTGGTTAAGAGATCCAATTTATATTTCCATGTAAATCCATTTCACACTGGCCTATCAACTTGAAACATTTTAGGGTTATCAAATATATTACCATAATGAACAATGTTATGTTTGGCATTGATAGCTTAATTAACAAATAAGAACCTATTAACAATGAACTTTTTGACTATGTAATGTTAATGCTTAAAATATCATATCTTCTCATGGAATAAAAATCTAATTCCCTCCAAATTTGTTTTTTGGAGTCGTCACAATAGTCCCTAAAGAGTTTGAGAAAATAACATTGATGCATTCGAAGATGGCCACGTTATACCAGAAGTTATAGCACATATGCTCTAATGTAGGCCCGTTGGGTACATGCCTTAACTTAGTTGAGAAAAGCAAAGGGATTGGTCAAAAGGTGGCTGAGTTATTGAAAAATCAAATTTGACTTTACGTGTCCATTTAAACTACTATAAATCCATTTCACAGTGGCCTATCAATATGAAACTTGTCATCACTATCATAGATATCCCTCTGATGAACCACACTGAGTGTGGTATTGATATCTAAAACAAGGAAACTATTAGCAACTCATTCTTTCCATATTTAACGCTGATGCGCAAAATCATCTTCTCATAAATAAATGTTTTATTTGCCACATGTTTCGTAAAAAAACAGTGTAGACTAACAGTGAAATGCTTACTTACGGATCATTCCGAACAATGCAGAGAGAAAAAATATAAACTACAGCATGTGGATAGGGGTGTGTTCGGCCCTCCATTTCCTGTAGTCCACAATCATCTCCTTTGTCTTGCTGATGTTGAGGGAAAGATTGTTGTCCTGGCATGACACTGCCATGTAACTGACCTCCTTATAGGCTGTCTTGTCATTGTCAGTGATCAGGCCAACCACCTTTGTGTCGTAAGCAAACTCAATGATCAAATCAAATTTTATTTGTCACATACACATGGTTAGCAGATGTTAATGCGAGTGTAGCGAAATGCTTGTGCTTCTAGTTCCGACAATGCAGTAATAACCAACAAGTAATCTAACTAACAATTCCTAATCTACTGTCTTATACACAGTGTAAGGGGATAAAGAATATGTACATAAGGATATATGAGTGAGTGATGGTACAGAGCAGCATAGGCAAGATACAGTAGATGGTATCGAGTACAGTATATACATGTGAGATGAGTATGTAAACAAAGTGGCATAGTTAAAGTGGCTAGTGATACATATTACATAAGGATGCAGTCGATGATATAGAGTACAGTATATAGGTATGCATATGAGATGAATAATGTAGGGTAAGTAACATTATATAAGGTAGCATTGTTTAAAGTGGCTAGTGATATATTTACAACATTTCCCATCAATTCCCATTATTAAAGTGGCTGGAGTTGAGTCAGTGTCAGTGTGTAGGCAGCAGCCACTCAATGTTAGTGGTGGCTGTTTAACAGTCTGATGGCCTTGAGATAGAAGCTGTTTTTCAGTCTCTCGGTCCCAGCTTTGATGCACCTGTACTGACCTCGCCTTCTGGATGATAGCGGGGTGAACAGGCAGTGGCTCGGGTGGTAGATGTCCTTGATGATCTTTATGGCCTTCCTGTAACATCGGGTGGTGTAGGTGTCCTGGAGGGCAGGTAGTTTGCCCCCGATGATGCGTTGTGCAGACCTCACTACCCTCTGGAGAGCCTTGCGGTTGAGGGCGGAGCAGTTGCCGTACCAGGTGGTGATACAGCCCGCCAGGATGCTCTCGATTGTGCCTCTGTAGAAGTTTGTGAGTGCTTTTGGTGACAAGCCGAATTTCTTCAGCCTCCTGAGGTTGAAGAGGCGCTGCTGCGCCTTCTTCACGATGCTGTCTGTGTGAGTGGACCAATTCAGTTTGTCTGTGATGTGTATGCCGAGGAACTTAAAACTTGCTACTCTCTCCACTACTGTTCCATCGATGTGGATAGGGGGGTGATCCCTCTGCTGTTTCCTGAAGTCCACAATCATCTCCTTAGTTTTGTTGACGTTGAGTGTGAGGTTATTTTTCTGACACCACACTCCGAGGGCCCTCACCTCCTCCCTGTAGGCCGTCTCGTTGTTGTTGGTAATCAAGCCTACCACTGTTGTGTCGTCCGTAAACTTGATGATTGAGTTGGAGGCGTGCGTGGCCACGCAGTCGTGGGTGAACAGGGAGTACAGGAGAGGGCTCAGAACGCACCCTTGTGGGGCCCCAGTGTTGAGGATCAGCGGGGAGGAGATGTTGTTACCTACCCTCACCACCTGGGGGCGGCCCGTCAGGAAGTCCAGTACCCAGTTGCACAGGGCGGGGTCGAGACCCAGGGTCTCGAGCTTGATGACGAGCTTGGAGGGTACTATGGTGTTGAATGCCGAGCTGTAGTATGATGATCTTGGAGTCGTGCGCATCCACTTAATTGTGGGTGAATATAGAGTACAGGAGGGCACTAAGCACGCACCCTTGAGGGACCCCTGTTTTGAGGGTTGGATGTGTGGTTGCTACCTGGGGGCGGCCCGTCAGGAAGTCCAAGATCCAGTTGCAGAGGGAAGTGTTCAGTCCCAGGGTCTTGAACTTAGTGATGAGCTTGGAGGGCACTCTGGTGTTAAATGCTGAGCTATAATTAATGAAAAGCATTCTCACGTAGGTGTTTCTATTGTCCAGGTGGGAAAGGGCAGTGTGGAATGCAAAAGAGATTGTGGACCTGTTGGGGCGGTGTGCAAATTGGAGTGGGTCCAGGGTGTCTGTGATTATGGTGCCTATGTGAGCCATGACCAGCCTTTCAAAGTATGGCTACAGATTTGAGTGCTATGGGGCGATAGTCATTTAGATGGGTTACTTTGGCGTTCTTGGGCACGGGGACTATGGTGGTCTTCTTGAAACATGTAGGTATTATAGACTGGGTCAGGTAGAGGTTGAAAATATCAGTCAAGACGTTTGCCAGCTGGTCAGCGCATGCTCTGAGTATGCGTCCTGGTAATCTGTCTGGCTCCGCAGCCTTGTGAATGCTAACCTGTTTAAAGGTCTTACTCACATCGGCTACGGAGAGCGAGATCACACAGTCGTCCGGAACAGATGGTGCTCTCGTGCATGGTTCAGTGTTGTTTGCCTCGAAGAGAGCATAGAAGGAATTTAGCTCATCTGGTAGGCTCGCATCACTACAGATTTTGTATTTATTTGCCTCTATATGATTTTATATTTAGACTCATGATTGCATGATAGACTGCTTGCATTGTTATCCAACTGATCATGTGTCCTTTCTGTCATCCTGTGAACCCTGTTCATGTTTTATTTTTATTTTATTTCACCTTTATTTAACCAGGTTAGCTAGTTGAGAACAAGTTCTGGCCAAGATAAAGCATAGCAGTTCGACACATACAACAACAATCATTGCTGCTCACAGCTATATTTGAAAGTGATATTTTGCAGGAAATTATATACATTAATTTTGTAAGTAGTAAGGTCTTTAATTTAGGATAAACAGGATATATCTAACATGATTGTCCATGTGTAGGCTATTTTGGACAGGAAAGGTTTTTATTGTTCACAATAGATCACATTCCAAAATTCAAGGTTTTGAATTAATTATTGCTAAGAGTTAGTTTTTCTATAGGGTCATTAAAACTATGATATTCTATCACTACCTCGGTGTGAGAAATTAACCCACGAATAAGAATCAGTAATTCTGAGGTTATTTCCATATCTATACAGTGTAAATTCACATCAATTTAACACTAGCCTTTCACATGCAATAGATAATGCCTTTTTTGTAGATGTGCAGTGCTGTGCTGTGTAATGGAGGTGCCAGCCAGGTAGTATCTATCTCAGAGGTCAGTGCACTCTGAACAAGCTCCTTTCTGCCTCTCTATGAGGTGCCAATGTGAAAGCAAGGGGCCTCTCTGTAAAGATTCATGAATTACAGAAAGTGTTCTTCCCTTTGACTCTGGCTGCCAGGGAACTGTTCTCCTTCTATTACAGAGGAGCAGTGAGGTGGTGCACTGCTGCCTGGTTAGGTACAGTACTCCAACCAAGCAGAATAAGTGATTCTCTGCACAGGGGCTGGGCAAGAAGAGTGGTGCAGAATTAATGAGAAGCTGGGTGACTGACACCTAAAATAATTACGTTTTGGTTACAAGCAGAATGAGGAGAGCAGAGGGACTTGGACAGAATGGGTCAGTAGACAACACCAGTTTGTGGCGGTGGCTCTTTCTTGGAATTCTGTAATAATGTTATTGTCATCGTTTTAGTTACTAATTAATTTATTGTGGGCCCAATATCTATCTATCCCCTGATATGTGATATCTGTCTCAGATAAAGGCCTAGAGGAAAGCCTGATAGATTAGTGTGTAGAAACACATATCTTCTTCATTCTGCTTCTGGCGTTGCGAGTGTTGTCAATTGATAGCAGGATCTTGTTAGCTTGATCTTCCATTGACAACAGAGGCCTCGGGTGAGACACATGAAATGGCCACAAGATGGTGTAAGAAGTCAGAAGATCCTCTGTAGATGGTGGTCTCCTGAAAGCCCCTATATGGCTATGTAAAGACCTGTTGCTGTTTAGGAACATGGTGAGCGTCCAGATCTATTGAAGTCCCAGACCCCCCCCCCCTCAAGACAGTGCTGCACATGTCCACTAAATTCAGGTATGTTATAATCATATGGTGAAATTCAGTGTCCAATTAAACTGACTGGAATTGAAATGGAATTGAACCCAACTCAGCTACCTCAGTAGTCTCGGCGAGGGAATGAGTTTGGTATTTTGGATCCACACAGACAGCCCATATACTGTATGGTCAATGTAGCACCATAGATATATAAAAAAAATGTTACAGTATTTTAGACCACACCGGCTGAATGCAATGGAATATTAAAAGCTAATTAATGTTGACCATAAAAAAAAGCCAAAGTTTTGCCAACTGTTCCTCTTAAACCTAGTTGTTATTTAACCTTAAACCCTGAATGAATGCCCTTTAGGCATCTTTACCGTGGGTTAAGGCCAGGGTGCTTTGTGCCAGGCTACCCAAGGTGGCAGTTCTCATTGAGATGCAGCTACCGTCTTTCCATAAGTGGGACCTGTCACTGTGAAAGGTCTACTGGGACTGACAAGTCACCCATGAAGACAGCTTAACAACAGAGTAGCAAAGCAAAGCCTAGAGAAGATGTCAGTCAACAGGATGGAACAAGCGGCACTTAGTCTACTATACAATCTAGAAGGACAGATACAGGAAAATAAATAATTGATACACAATAACTGAGTGAATAAATGTATATTAAGATGATAGTTAACATCAGGTAACCACAAAGAGCATATACAGTATGAAAATATTTGTGTTTTTGTAGTTCAGGTATGAGTGTGTGCTCAGCACCTGGTTTTGTAGTTCAGGTATGAGTGTGTGCTCAGCACCTGGTTTTGTAGTTCAGGTATGAGTGTATGCTCAGCACCTGGTTTTGTAGTTCAGGTATGAGTGTGTGCTCAGCACCTGGTTTTGTAGTTCAGGTATGAGTGTATGCTCAGCACCTGGTTTTGTAGTTCAGGTATGAGAGTGTGCTCAGCACCTGGTTTTGTAGTTCAGGTATGAGTGTGTGCTCAGCACCTGGTTTTGTAGTTCAGGTATGAGTGTGTGCTCAGCACCTGGTTTTGTAGTTCAGGTATGAGTGTGTGCTCAGCACCTGGTTTTGTAGTTCAGGTATGAGAGTGTGCTCAGCACCTGGTTTTGTAGTTCAGGTATGAGAGTGTGCCCAGCACCTGGTTTTGTAGTTCAGGTATGAGAGTGTGCCCAGCACCTGGTTTTGTAGTTCAGGTATGAGTGTGTGCTCAGCACCTGGTTTTGTAGTTCAGGTATGAGTGTGTGCTCAGCACCTGGTTTTGTAGTTCAGGTATGAGTGTGTGCTCAGCACCTGGTTTTGAGACCATTTGATCTACTGATGTGTATTGGAGAGAGTTACAAAGTAGTGTGGATAGACTCATGCAGGAGTCTCTCTCTCCACCAGCTGGTGAGAGAAGCTGTGTCTTTGATGCTCAGACCCATAGCTTTTTGATGAATGTTCATTCGAATGAAAGCTCACAGCTTTTGTTTTAAGGCTCGATGTGCCTGGTAATTATAATTTTTTTAAACAGGATGCATTTTAATTGAACTCTATGTGTGTGTGACTGTGTGTGACTGTGTGTGGCTGTGTGTGGCTGTGTGTGACTGTGTGTGGCTGTGTGTGACTGTGTGTGACTGTGTGTGGCTGTGTGTGGCTGTCATTGCACTAAAGCCTTTGGCAACAACATGCATCCGACAACGCTGACACATCACACTGTAACAAAAACAAAACATCAAGCGACCAGTCGACAAAGGCACGTAATATGATACTGCTCTGTGCATGGAGGGCTTTTTTCATTAACAAATTAAATGTTTTAATTAGTAACAAATAAAAACAGGGGTTTTGTCCACTTGTAGAAATCTTTCAACATCAAATGAAAACGGATAAAAACAAAACAGGATGTTTGTCATGAAATAAGCCCATGTGAAATGATCAGTCTGCATTAAAACAGGATGTTTGCCATGAAATAAGCCCATGTGAAATGATCAGTCTGCATTAAAACAGGATGTTTGCCATGAAATAAGCCCATGTGAAATGATCAGTCTGCATTAAAAACAGGATGTTTGCCATGCAATAAGCCCATGTGAAATGATCAGTCTGCATTAAAACAGGATGTTTGCCATGCAATAAGCCCATGTGAAATGATCAGTCTGCATTAAAACAGGATGTTTGCCATGCAATAAACCCAGGTGAAATTATCAGTCTGCATTAAAACAGGATGTTTGCCATGCAAAAAGCCCATGTGAAATGATCAGTCTGCATTAAAACAGGATGTTTGCCATGCAATAAGCCCATGGCAAAATGAAATGATCAGTCTGCATTAAAACAGGATGTTTGCCATGCAATAAGCCCACGTGAAATGATCAGTCTGCATTAAAACAGGATGTTTGCCATGCAATAAGCCCACGTGAAATGATCAGTCTGTATTAAAACAGGATGTTTGCCATGCAATAAGCCCACCTGAAATGATCAGTCTGCATTAACACAGGATGTTTGCCATGCAATAAGCCCACGTGAAATGATCAGTCTGCATTAAAACAGGATGTTTGCCATGCAATAAGCCCATGTGAAATGATCAGTCTGCATTAAAACAGGATGTTTGCCATGCAATAAGCCCACCTGAAATGATCAGTCTGCATTAACACAGGATGTTTGCCATGCAATAAGCCCATGTGAAATGATCAGTCTGCATTAAAACAGGATGTTTGCCATGCAATAAGCCCACCTGAAATGATCAGTCTGCATTAACACAGGATGTTTGCCATGCAATAAGCCCATGTGAAATGATCAGTCTGCATTAACACAGGATGTTTGCCATGCAATAAGCCCACCTGAAATGATCAGTCTGCATTAAAACAGGATGTTTGCCATGCAATAAGCCCACCTGAAATGATCAGTCTGCATTAACACAGGATGTTTGCCATGCAATAAGCCCATGTGAAATGATCAGTCTGCATTAAAACAGGATGTTTGCCATGCAATAAGCCCATGTGAAATGATCAGTCTGCATTAAAACAGGATGGAAGGAAATGACAGTTGGGACCTGTTCACATGAGGAATTCTGTTCTGACATGTCTTGTCTCTCTTGGTGTTAACTGAGTACAAAACCATAAACCACTACAGCACACTAATCTGGTAAACAGTATGTCGGCCATGTCAGTTTGGTCAGCAATATGTTACTATTTGGACAGTAATATATCAGTTTGGTCAGCAATATGTTACTATTTGGACAATAATATATCAGTTTGGTCAGCAATATGTTACTATTTGGACAGTAATATATCAGTTTGGTCAGCAATATGTTACTATTTGGACAGTAATATGTCAGTTTGGCCGTAATGTCAGGTAAAAATGGTATCTATAAAAGTGTTTATTTCTCTGGTTAGTAGGCTTCACTCTCATTCCAATATATGTCTGTCACACTAGCATGACAATCACAAACCATTGCAATGATCAGGAGTTGACTTCTGTTATGATATACTATAGATCTGGAGCAGGACAACAGAGTGACAGACAACAGCATGCTATGCTGCTCATTCTCCCACATAGAAGGAACTGCCTGGTCATCTCAAATGTTGTGTTGCTTACCTAGTATAATGTAGCCTAGTTAGGACTAGGCTACATGTTGCTCATTACATGTAACTACTACATTACTAATTAGCATGTAATGACCATATGTTGAACCAGTCAAATTATATTATTTGTCACTTATTATCAGGTACTATATAATGGTTATTAGTAACATTGTGGTTACCACACAGTAATCAGAGTAACGGCTGTTTATTTTTATTTCCTGATCACTGTCTTTTGAGAAGAGTGTGGCGCTAATATCTCAATGTATGCATGGTGATTTTAATGACAGCAGTTGAATATGTAGTCTACAGTTGGTTTGAACAGATTCAGGGGCCACCGCAACATGTGTTGTGACTCCTCCAAGTCCCCAGTTGGTTAATGAAGTCACAGTTTGTCATTTCCTATTATCTTTGGTTTTTGATAACGCTACAGTCTCCTCTCCTCCACTCATCTTCCCAAGAAGAGAAAGTCTTGGGGATCTTCTTATCTCCGTTACTTGGTGTGATCTGTGAAAATTGCCTCTTCACAATACATTCTAATAGCAGCTCCAATTTGTCAGAGATCCCTGGGGCTCCAGGAGGCTCCAACTAACGCCAGTCTGCCAGGCCTGTTGCTTTATTTCATTGTGTTCCACTAGTGTTAAAGCCTAACCACCAGTGAACCTGTCATCTCTGTATCTGAGGTAATCAATGCACACATCTGTGTGTGTAGCTCTTAAAATCCTGTTGACTCATTGATTGAGGAGCTGGATATTATTTGCTCACCACAGCTGTGTACAGCTCCAGATTAGGTTCCTAGACAGCAGGTTGTACGTTGTAAGCTTTTAACCAAAGAATTTCAAATTAATTTCATATTTAATAACATTACACTTGGAGGATAAGAAAAGTATAGTTTATATCCCAGATGATTGATATCAAGATAAACAATGTCTTTTCTCATAAATGGAAGTAATGTACGGCGTCTTGTTGTGGTGGTGACTGTGGACTCCTTCTATAATAAACTGAACATGTGTGAAAATGAGAAGGCCTTTTAAAGATATCAAATCACAGGTTGTTGATGGCTGGAGACATTTCTATACAGTGAGAAACACACAGTAGAGCTATACCGTTCTGACTCTCTCTTTTTTAATGACCTGATTAGATTTAACAACAATTTCCCTGAGTGGCCAGTCAGAGTCCACTTACTTGATCTCCCTGGCAGCCAAGTCTGAATCAGTCCATGATTACAGGGGGGAAATTAAAACAGAGCTGTTGAGTCTGGACTCTGAGGCCTGGACCCCTGGGCTCTGTCTCCATTGTGTTGTGTCCTCTTCCCACCTCTGTCCCTCATGTGGTTCTAGAAGTATTCTTAGGATGATGATTATGTTGCATAAACATCAGCTGGAGGTGAGGAGAGAACATGATTTGAGGAGAGGAAATCATTTTTTTTACCCACATGTAGCCATATAATTGTGTTGAAGGTTTATCAAATAGGTATTTGGGCAGCACTTAATTTTATGATGTTTAGTACTTGGATGATGCCCTAGCACCCTAATAATAACTATTGATAGTAATTAAGTATTGTGCTTGTTACTGTTAATTATATAATTAATTTGAATTACAGCGATCTAAGCTTAATTTAAAAGTTATTATAAACTTAATTAAAGTACTTTTTTTTGTGAAATTTGAAGATCATTTTTACAATGAGCACTGTCTGCTCCATTATGATAATGAAACCATGGACCTGGAATTTAGCATGTAGCTTCAATACTGACACCAACCTTGTCTGTCTGTGAGCAGCCTCGGATGAAGATGCAAACATGTAACTCCAACTGGTGCAACTGAGTAAGCAGTCATTAGATGATAAAGAGGAAATGTCAACAACAACAACAATTGTCCAGGCTCCTGAGGAAATATTGAGTTTTTCTGTCTTGCCAACTGGAATCTATCCATCAACAATTCATTCATCCCTTAATGTCAATCATCTGCAATGAATACAGAACAACAGTACATTGTCATCTAAATGATTGAGTGAAGTGAACTATGATTTTGGTAGCAGCATAGGCATTTTGTTGTCCTCTCACATTGAATTTCTGAGTGAAAATAAACCAACTGCAAGGGGAGGAAGGGGCCCAGTGGTGTCTCTCTCTGTGTAGTTAGCCAACAGTAAGACAGCTCCTAAATGCTAGCTAGCCAGTGAGGTGAAACCGCAAGCCTCCACATGCCAGTCAATCAGTCAGATTGAAGTCGGCTTTGCCAAGTCTTTGGCTTGATGTGTGCAGCCTTTACTTTATGTGGTTTGAAAGTTCTACTTTAAGGGGGAAACACAAATAAAGAAGTGGGGAAAAGAAAGAGTGATGACCTGTCAATGGGCCCTGGGCTTTTCTCTTTAGATTCTCTTCTTCCACCCTACTCTCTCTCTGTCTTTCTCGCTCTCTACCTCTTCTTTCTTTCTCTTTTCCTCTATCTCGCTCAGAGGGCTTGATGAAATAAACAGCAATCACTGTAGCATGAGCACCCAGCCTTAATTGAGCTCTCACTTTCACAATCCTGGTTCCAGTGTTTCCATGGTTATACATTATCCATCTATGTTTTAGACATGCAGTTTTTTTCCTGTAATAGGTAAATGTCACAATATAATATTCCATGTTTTTAATTGTTGAGATGTTACCTAACATGCCCTAGATGGATAGGTAGAGTACATAACCAGCCCAATTATATTTATTACACTTAAATATTTATTGCTTTAAACACTTGTGTAAATGTATCACATATCCCCTCTGTCAAAATGAAGCAGTAGACTACTAGTGAACTTGTGAGGATGCATAGCAGCTAGTAAATAAAGTGAGATTTGTCAAGCTGCCCTTCCAACTGCAGAGAACTGATTTGGCGTCTTTATGTCAAATTCACAGATATCACAGATAGCCATCTGAAATATATTCCAGTATCATGGCAATCTAGGAAATAGCCTTTATCAGGCAAGGTCACTTACAGTCTGTGTAAATGGATAGAAAATGTTGTTAACACACACACACACACACACACACACACACACACACACACACACACACACACACACACACACACACACACACACACACACACACACACACACACACACACAACAAATCTGCACAATGGTGAGCTACAGTACAGCTGTATATGGGCGGGGAATGTTTAATGACGTCAACTGAATTGGTTAGGTGACGATCCCTTACCACGCCCCATGTGGGTGAAGGGGGGAGGGGAGGGAGACAGGCTGAGCTGATTCCACGTGTGACGCTTGCATTCCCAGCTCAGTGATATTTTCTTTAGCGGGCTTCGGTGTAGCCTTGTGCGTCTTCGTTAGTTACTGGCTATAGTTGGGTTAGCTATGGAGGGAGACGGGAGCCAAGCCACATCTGGAGGAAACCCTAATGATTCTCAACATGACCCGGGGTAAGACTGCAAATAGCATTGTCACTTTTATCGTTATAGCTACATTGTATCAATAGTGCAAGGCTTATCAAAGCACTGACATTGATGTTGCTTTCCGGGTGCAGTCAACTACACCTTTGTTTGATTATATTAACAAACGGGCCTGCCCCCTTTTTCTATAGCTAAAACTCGCTGTGTTTGATAACTACAGCGCTCTTGCTGCTGCTCTGCCAACGTTTTGCTCGCTTTTGGTCGCTATAGCAAGTAGTTAGCTACATGTCAAAATGGCCGATCTGACATCTGGACTCACTTCTGCTATGTTTTCCCCTTACAGTAAAATGTTTATCGGTGGCCTCAGCTGGCAAACTTCGCCAGGTAAGAAAATAATTTGCGGATTACAGTGTGGCATTGTCGGGTTGTGTTCTGTGGTAGCTGAGGCTGCCGGTGCTGGTTGCAACGTCTGTGTTGTGTGTGTGTGTTGGGGGGATATGGTGTGTGTGTACCTCATAGCGCGCGTGTACCTTAGTGCGCGCAAGGTTATTTTTATTTCCAATCATTTGAAGTCCTCTATTCGACCCCTATGTGTATAGCTAGAGGCATTTTAAAGCTCGTACATAGACTATTCTATATTTGACAGACGAATGAAAACGTCCAGTAACCTTCTGTTTTGTTTTTCTTTGCGCAGACAGCCTTAGAGACTATTTTACCAAATTCGGGGAAATCAGAGAATGTATGGTGATGAGAGATCCAACGACAAAACGCTCCAGGTAATTAGCAAGTATATTTTCCCACTGTGTTTGTATTTGTCTTGATTGTTAACGTACGTGGTTTTGCAGTGTCCTTATAACACAACGTCAGTTAGCAAGCAATCAGCCATTTATTTTTGTTGCGCCTTTACAAGCGATTGAATCAGCCCATTCAGAAGGTAACGCATTTTGACATTGACCGGACACTTCAGATAGAATACTGGATGATGTTTGAATATTCCTGAAATATAGGAAATAATTAGACTACACTGTTCATTCACATGATTCCTTGTGCAGCAATAAAAGTAAATGGCATTTCCCCTGTCATATCAGATTAAATTATTTCTTAAATGTAAACTCTTTTGATATCAAGTTGCCTACCATACTCCATAATAGCTAATGGTAAATATTTGTTACAATGTAACATATGGCTGCATTATATATTTGTTAGTCTACAAGCATTTCGCTACACCAGCATTCTGCTAAATATGTGCATGTGACCAATACAATTTGATTTGATTTACAATGTAGCCTGTCATTTGGCTTTATTATTTGTTTCCATGTAATGGCTGTAGTTACACTTTACTGACTGATGGGCTGTTTGACCACTCTCCTGTCCCCACTGACTGATGGGCTGTTTGACCACTCTCCTGTCCCCACTGACTGATGGGCTGTTTGACCACTCTCCTGTCCCCACTGACTGATGGGCTGTTTGACCACTCTCCTGTCCCCACTGACTGATGGGCTGTTTGACCACTCTCCTGCCCCCACTGACTGATGGGCTGTTTGACCACTCTCCTGTCCCCACTGACTGATGGGCTGTTTGACCACTCTCCTGTCCCCACTGACTGACTGATGGGCTGTTTGACCACTCTCCTGTCCCCACTGACTGATGGGCTGTTTGACCACTCTCCTGTCCCCACTGACTGACTGATGGGCTGTTTGACCACTCTCCTGCCCCCACTGACTGATGGGCTGTTTGACCACTCTCCTGCCCCCACTGACTGATGGGCTGTTTGACCACTCTCCTGCCCCCACTGACTGATGGGCTGTTTGACCACTCTCCTGCCCCCACTGACTGATGGGCTGTTTGACCACTCTCCTGCCCCCACTGACTGACTGATGGGCTGTTTGACCACTCTCCTGTCCCCACTGACTGACTGATGGGCTGTTTGACCACTCTCCTGCCCCCACTGACTGACTGATGGGCTGTTTGACCACTCTCCTGTCCCCACTGACTGATGGGCTGTTTGACCACTCTCCTGTCCCCACTGACTGATGGGCTGTTTGACCACTCTCCTGCCCCCACTGACTGACTGATGGGCTGTTTGACCACTCTCCTGCCCCCACTGACTGATGGGCTGTTTGACCACTCTCCTGTCCCCACTGACTGATGGGCTGTTTGACCACTCTCCTGCCCCCACTGACTGATGGGCTGTTTGACCACTCTCCTGCCCCCACTGACTGATGGGCTGTTTGACCACTCTCCTGCCCCCACTGACTGATGGGCTGTTTGACCACTCTCCTGTCCCCACTGACTGATGGGCTGTTTGACCACTCTCCTGCCCCCACTGACTGACTGATGGACTGTTTGACCACTCTCCTGCCCCCACTGACTGACTGATGGGCTGTTTGACCACTCTCCTGCCCCCACTGACTGACTGATGGGCTGTTTGACCACTCTCCTGCCCCCACTGACTGATGGGCTGTTTGACCACTCTCCTGCCCCCACTGACTGACTGATGGACTGTTTGACCACTCTCCTGCCCCCACTGACTGACTGATGGGCTGTTTGACCACTCTCCTGCCCCCACTGACTGACTGATGGGCTGTTTGACCACTCTCCTGCCCCCACTGACTGATGGGCTGTTTGACCACTCTCCTGCCCCCACTGACTGATGGGCTGTTTGACCACTCTCCTGCCCCCACTGACTGATGGGCTGTTTGACCACTCTCCTGCCCCCACTGACTGACTGATGGGCTGTTTGACCACTCTCCTGCCCCCACTGACTGATGGGCTGTTTGACCACTCTCCTGTCCCCACTGACTGACTGATGGGCTGTTTGACCACTCTCCTGTCCCCACTGACTGACTGATGGGCTGTTTGACCACTCTCCTGCCCCCACTGACTGACTGATGGGCTGTTTGACCACTCTCCTGCCCCCACTGACTGATGGGCTGTTTGACCACTCTCCTGCCCCCACTGACTGACTGATGGGCTGTTTGACCACTCTCCTGCCCCCACTGACTGACTGATGGGCTGTTTGACCACTCTCCTGCCCCCACTGACTGACTGATGGGCTGTTTGACCACTCTCCTGCCCCCACTGACTGACTGATGGGCTGTTTGACCACTCTCCTGCCCCCACTGACTGACTGATGGACTGTTTGACCACTCTCCTGCCCCCACTGACTGATGGGCTGTTTGACCACTCTCCTGCCCCCACTGACTGACTGATGGGCTGTTTGACCACTCTCCTGTCCCCACTGACTGACTGATGGGCTGTTTGACCACTCTCCTGCCCCCACTGACTGACTGATGGGCTGTTTGACCACTCTCCTGCCCCCACTGACTGATGGGCTGTTTGACCACTCTCCTGCCCCCACTGACTGATGGGCTGTTTGACCACTCTCCTGCCCCCACTGACTGACTGATGGGCTGTTTGACCACTCTCCTGCCCCCACTGACTGACTGATGGGCTGTTTGACCACTCTCCTGCCCCCACTGACTGACTGATGGACTGTTTGACCACTCTCCTGTCCCCACTGACTGATGGGCTGTTTGACCACTCTCCTGCCCCCACTGACTGACTGATGGGCTGTTTGACCACTCTCCTGCCCCCACTGACTGACTGATGGGCTGTTTGACCACTCTCCTGCCCCCACTGACTGACTGATGGACTGTTTGACCACTCTCCTGTCCCCACTGACTGATGGGCTGTTTGACCACTCTCCTGCCCCCACTGACTGACTGATGGGCTGTTTGACCACTCTCCTGCCCCCACTGACTGATGGGCTGTTTGACCACTCTCCTGCCCCCACTGACTGACTGATGGGCTGTTTGACCACTCTCCTGCCCCCACTGACTGACTGATGGACTGTTTGACCACTCTCCTGCCCCCACTGACTGACTGATGGGCTGTTTGACCACTCTCCTGCCCCCACTGACTGACTGATGGGCTGTTTGACCACTCTCCTGCCCCCACTGACTGACTGATGGGCTGTTTGACCACTCTCCTGCCCCCACTGACTGACTGATGGGCTGTTTGACCACTCTCCTGCCCCCACTGACTGACTGATGGGCTGTTTGACCACTCTCCTGCCCCCACTGACTGACTGATGGGCTGTTTGACCACTCTCCTGCCCCCACTGACTGACTGATGGGCTGTTTGACCACTCTCCTGCCCCCACTGACTGACTGATGGGCTGTTTGACCACTCTCCTGCCCCCACTGACTGATGGGCTGTTTGACCACTCTCCTGCCCCCACTGACTGACTGATGGGCTGTTTGACCACTCTCCTGCCCCCACTGACTGACTGATGGGCTGTTTGACCACTCTCCTGCCCCCACTGACTGACTCGCTGCTTACAATGTTTCTTGTTTTTTTCCACAGGGGCTTCGGATTCGTTACTTACGTAGATGCTGCCAGTGTAGATAACGTCTTAGCTCAGCAACACCATGAATTAGACTCCAAAACGGTATGTCTCCTCTCTTCTGTCACGTTTTAAATGAAGTGTTTGTGGTTTTGTGACCCACCTGTCTGGCATGATTGACTATGTCCTATTGAGTTATTGATTTTTCACTCTCACAGCCTCATGCACTTGATGCCAATAAGTAGCCACCCTCCTTCAAATTACAAGACCTTCTGCTAACCCTATCTTTACCATTGAGTATTGAGTGCCATGTTACATAAAGTAATTTGAGTACCAATGGCACCTGCAACACTTTCTCTCCAGGAACATCTGAGTGTTTTGAGATGGGGGAACATGTTTATTGTTGAATCTGCATTTTATATAAAGTGATTGTTATTCTGTATTTGTTTTTTGTGAAAATACATTCCCAGCTGTCTTTATAGATTTTAGTAGGCTTAACATTGTTGTACATATTTGGCTTTGTTTTTCACGCACCATATCTATGTATTATTGGCTTTTCTTTTTTACAAAATGCAGTTTAAATAAATATTGTTTTTTAAAATCACATCTTGATTTAAACTTTCATTTTTCATCCTCCCAATTCCCAATAGACTGTTATTGGCCTCAGTATCCACCCATTTACCCATGTCTTCATCTCAGATGTCTGCATATTATCCACACACCTTCCGTCTGCATAAACTTCCTCTCTCACTGCAAGTCTGCTAAAGTGCACACATTCGCACATGACCCATTTTAAATCACAAACCCAAGACTGTTATCCCCAGTGAATGCCATAAAAACATACCGCTATTGTTTAATTTATTGTTACAGTATATTTAGTTTCTGAATGTATGGATGGATCAAATGAGTTTGGTGGGAGGAGGTAAATGAGGACGGGCTCATTGTAATGGCTGGAATTGAATAAATAACAATATTAAACATATGGAAACCACATGTTTGACTCGTTCTTTTTATTTCATTCAAGCTATTACAATGAGCACGTCCTCCTATAGCTCCTCCCACCAGCTTCCTATGAAATTGGATAGATTATAATTAAACTGAATTACAGGTTTCATGTTCCTCTGAGGGTGACAGCTGGTCAGAGGAATGCCATGACTTCAAAAAAATGGTGTTGTGATGATTCGCCCTCTGCGTTTAGTGTTTGATTTTCCATATTGGATAGTTTGATAATTTTTTTTTATTCTAGTGCTTTGTCTTTGAAATTGTGCATGACACAAACATTACATAAGTTGTAGGTTAAGGAATAAGATGTAGTTACACAGCAACTGCCAATGTAACTACCATGTAAATATGTATTGTAATGTGGGACCAAAAGAATTAATTGAAAGCTCAGTAAAGTCACATTGTCATGTTCTGTATGTAGATGCTGCAGTGTATGCTCTAACTCAGCTGTGTGAGCCGGTGCTCAATGGGCTCGTAGTTTAGGAGCGGTGGAGTGAATACAAGCAGCCGAGATTGTCTTCAAGGACTCATGAGAACTGCTCTGATATTGCCAGAAGCTCTAGGTTTATAAAACAGAAGGAAATGCCTGTAGCTTCCCACACCTCACCTCAGGAAAAAATTACACTGATATTAATTTAAATGCGCATTTCTTTGTTAATCTATATGCAATTTATTTTGTAGCCTAATGAATTTGTAATAATACAGGGATCATTATGACTGCAGGTTTGAATGTAATGTTGAGATGAATTAGTACACCTCTAACAAAACCTTGTTGATAAGGGGCAAATGTTAGTCTTGCAAACAAACACAAAATATAGGGGAAATCTGTATTTGAGGACATGCAGTTTTAGCCCAGCAAAGGAAGCAGTGTAGACACTCTCCCTCTCTTTAACTCTCGATGTGTACCTAAGTGTTTTTGATGCCTTTTCTCCCCTCCTCCTTTCTGGACTTGCATCTACATAGGATTATTAGAAAACAGCTGATGACATCCATGCATTAAGGGACCTAGAGTAGAATCTTTAGAGGATCTACTGCTTGTGTGGTATAATGTAATAGAGTCAACATTGAGCTGCCGACTCCCCTCTCTGTGCCTTGGGAGGTGTTCTACATTAAAGTGCTGGTGCAGTGTGAAATAGAGGGGAGTCACATCTCACCTTAAAGGTCCAATGCAGCCATTTTTATCTCTATCAAATCATTTCTGGGTAACAAAGTACCTTAATGGGATTTTTTTTCTCCAATTAATAAAAAAAATAATAAATGCTTCAAAGCAAAGCAAAGAGCAATTTCTCAAGCAAGAATTTTGCTAGGACTGTCTGGGAGTGGTCTAAGTGGGGAGGGGAAAATACACATTTGCTGTTATTGGCAGAGCGGTTTGGAACACTTTCTTATTGGTCTATTAACTAATTTATCACCTGGTGATGTCAAAACTCCATACCACCAAAACGGCCTGAAATTTCAGGTGGACATTACAAAAAGCTCTTACACTAAAAAGGCACTTCATCATATGGAAATGTATACTGAACAAAAATATAAATTCAACATGTAAAGTGTTGGTTCCATTTTTCATGAGCTGAAATAAAAGATCCCAGAAATGTTCCGTATGCACAAAAAGCTTATTTCTGCATTTTGTTTACATCCCTGTTAGTTAGAATTCCTCCTTTGCCAAGATAATCCATCCACCTGACAGGTGTGGCATATCAAGAAGCTGATTAAACAGCATGATTATTACACAGGTGCACCTTGTGCTGGGGAAAATAAAAGGCCACTCAAATGTGTAGTTTTCTCACACAACAAAATACCACAGATGTCTCAAGTTTTGAGGGAGTGTGCAATTAGCATGCAGACTGAATGTTCATTTCTCTACCGTAAGCCGCCTCTGTCGTTTTAGAGCATTTGGCAGTCCAATCGGCCTCAGAACCGCAGGCCACGTATAACCATGCCAGCCCAGGACTTCCACATCTGGCTTCTTCACTTGAGGGATCGCCCGAGACCAGCCACCCGGACAGCTGATGAAACTGTGGGTTTGCATAACGGAAGAATTTCTTCAAATACTGTCAGAAACCTTCTCAGGGAAGCTCATCTGTGTGCTCGTCGTCCTCACCAAGGTCTTGACCTGATTGCAGTTCGGCATCGTAACTGATTTCAGTGGGCAAATGCTCACCTTCGATGGCACGCTGGAGAAGTGTGCTCTTCATGGATGAATCCCAGTTTCAACTGTACTGGGCAGATGGCAGACAGCTTGTATGGCGTCCTGTGGTCGAGCGGTTTGCTCATGTCAACATTGTGAACAGAGTGCCCCATGGTGGGGTTATGGTATGGGCAGGCATAAGCTACAGACAACGAACACGAGATCCCGAGGCCCATTATCGTGCCATTCATCCGCCGCCAGCATCTCATGTTTCACCATGATAATGCATGACCCCATGTCGCAAGGATCTGTACACAATTCCTGGATGCTGAAAATGTCCCAGTTCATCCATAGCCTGTATATTCACCAGCCATGTCCACCATTGAGCATGTTTGGGATGCTCTGGAATGACAAGTACGACAGCGTGTACCAGATCACGCCTATATCCAGCAACTTCGCACAGTCATTGAAGAGGAGTGGGACAACATTCCACAGGTCACAATCAACAGCTTGATCAACTCTGTGAAGGAGATGTGTCGTGCTGCATGAGGCAAATGTTGGTCACACCAGATACTGACTGGTTTTCTGATCAACACCCTACCTTTTTTTGTGACCAACATGCATATTATTATTATTATATATTGATATTATTATATTATTCCTACTCGTGAAATCTATAGATTAGGGCCTAATGAATTTGGATTGACTGATTTTATTATATGAACTAACTCAGTAAAATCTTTGAAATTGTTTCATGTTGTGCTTATTTTGGTTCAATGTATATAAAACACACTGGCCTTTAAAAGGTTCTGCCTGGTCAGTCCGCCGTCTGCATTGGCCATGCAGGATTTACGGTGATATGGCCTCTGCAGAAGTCAGGGCACTCATACTTTTTGTACTTTGCGGAGAAGTGCAGAGCTGTTGTGGAGGAAGTTTTCAAGGAAGTGAGCTTGTGTTTATACAGAGCCTCCCGCTCTCACTCACTGTCAACCAATCATGTCAATGCGGAGCGAGGCGCACAACGATGAGGTACAGAGCTCAATTTGGCCTCTGCATGCCTCCGGAAGCTCTTCAATTGCGTCACATCATCCATACGGTGCCTCTGACCACTCTTTCGGATGAAGCATAAATTGGCTCTAACACTGCCAGGTGAGGCTAGACTGGGAAATTGAAATCCAGACAGCAACATGGTTTGGTTTGTCAGCATGGGGAATTCAATGCAGCTGCTGTTGTTCTTTTCTTCCTTTCATCAGGATACAGCCGTTATATTTTTCCTCTAACATTCAATGTACATGATTCCCTATTAGAATAGTCTGTGATTACAAAATGCCCTTAAACCCTCATTAATTGTACAACATTCTAAGTTGTTACTAGTTTTAGTACAGAGTTACTTCACAGGTATACGATCAGAGTTGTAGCATTATTTCAATTGGAGATACCTGTGGTTTTCCATTGCGGCACATGTATTTTCCTCTATTACATACGCTGAGGCATGTACTGCATACACACACTGCGTATACTTGACATGCATCATGTTTTATGTAATCCTTGACAACATGGAAATGAAGGCTTGGGGTTGAATAATACTCAGTGTCTGTCGACAATAGGATTTCTGCTGATGTCATTTGTAAAAGCAATCTCTTGTAGACTAAACACTTTTCTGGCTAAATCACATCCCACTCCGCTAATGCATTCAGTCAGCTGAATTCAAACAGTCACTTTCTACCAGTGTCTAGTATTTTTGTCCGTCACACACCGACAGCTCTCTCTGTTATATTTCCCCTCCGTTCCTTCTATTCTTTTTTTTCCAATTGACAAGCTCTCATCCTACTTTATCCACAATATTCCACTGATGGTCTTTTCCCCCTTTTAGCTATGTGGCCTTAAAGATGAAAATGTGAAAGGAGAAATCCTTTGTTCACAGGACAATTGAATGTTGGGGCTATATTCAACCTTACTGTGACAAATGGCAAATGTGTCTTGAATGTCCTGGCTGTTTTAATGCATTGACTGTCCCATTTTAACGGGATGTGTTCTTGTGCATGATTTCAATTTTAGAAGTGAGGGGAAAATGTAATGTTCAAATGAATGTTTGATTTGCACAAGTTGTTCTTGAGGAAGTCTTGTGGTTGGTTTTAACACCTGACTTGATATCTCACATTTAGTTTGAGCTACTTTTTGACAATTCACATATCTGCAGGTCAGCACATAGAGCAAATTCTGTAATAAATAGTGAAAACATAAATGACTGTTTTGCAGTAAACTGATGCAATGATGAATAATACAATGCCTTTTTTTGTTTTCAGGCCTGATTGTATTAAATCCGAACCCAAATGTTCAAATTCATATTGGCTGCCATAATAACCCCTTGGATGGAATCAGGAAATTATATCTAGCTGTTCTGCGTAAAAGCATGCAGCGATGTGGTCTCGTAATAACCATGTTTTGTGAATCCATAATGTGAGCTAAAAGAGTAGATGACTCCAGTCAGTGTTATTTGATTTGAAATGAAAATCATGTTTTCCAGGAGGGAAACATTAAGTGGCTTTGAAGCGATTAAAGCGATACTTTGGGATTTTGGACACAGTTTCTGTGCTAGTATGAAGGAAGTTAGAGGTATTTGTGCGAGCCAATGCTAACTAGCGTTCACGCAATGAAGTTTATAGCAGATGCAGTTTACATACACCTTAGCCAACTGCATTTAAACTCAGTTTTTCATAATTCCTGACATTTAATTCTAGTAAAAATACCCTGTCTCGGGTCAGTTAGGATCACCACTTTATTTTAAGAATGTGAAATGTCAGAATAATACTTAAGAGAGTGATTTATTTCAGCTTTTATTTCTTTCATCACATTCCCAGTGGGTCAGAAGTTTACATACACTCCATTAGTATTTGGTAACATTGCCTTTAAATTGTTTAACTTGGGTCAAACATTTCGGGTAGTCTTCCACAAGCTTCCCACAATAAATTGGGTGAATTTTGGCCCATTCCTCCTGACAGAGCTGGTGTAAATGAGTCAGGTTTGTAGACCTCCTTGCTCGCACATGCTTTTTCAGTTCTGCCCACAAATGTTCTATAGGATTGAGGTCAGGGCTTTGTGATGGCCACTCCAATACCTTGACATTGTTGTCCTTAACCTGTTGAAACTCCCCATCCCGGATCCGGGATCGTGACTAAAGCCTCAGGCTCATTAGCATAACGCAACGTTAACGATTTCTGAAAATCGCAAATAAAATGAAAATAATGCGTCTGCTCTCAAGCTTAGCCTTTTCTTAACAACACTCATCTCAGATTTTCAAAATATGTTTTTGAACCATAGAAATTGACTAATTTGTGTAAGAGTATGCAAAGCTAGCTTAGCATTTTGAGTAGCATTTAGCACGCAACATTTTCACAAAAACCAGATAACCAAATAAATAAAATCATTTACCTTTGAAGAGCTTCGGATGTTTTCAATGAGGAGACTCTCAGTTACATACCAAATGCGCAGTTTTTCCTGAAAGCGTCTGTGTGTAGAAGAAATCGTTCCGTTTTGTACATTGCATCTGGCTACCGAAACGAACCGAAAATTCAGTCACCTACAACGTCAAACTTTTTCAGAATTAACTCCATAATATCGACCGAAACATGGCAAACGCTGTTTGGAATCAATCCTCAAGGTGTTTTTTCACATATCTCTTCACTGATATATCGTTCGTGGAAGCTTGCTTTCCTCTCTGAATCCCATGGAAAAATGCTTGCAGCTGTCTTTTGCGCACCAATTTCGGCGCAGGACACCGGGCGGACACGTGGTAAATGTGGTCTCTTATGGTCAATCTTCCAATGATCTGCCTACAAATACGTCACAATGCTGCAGACACCTTGGGGAAACGACAGAAAGGGCAGACTTACTCCTCTCACATTCACAGCCATATAAAGAGACAATGGAAAACAGAGCCTCAAAAATCCTGCTCATTTCCTGGATGCCGTCTCATCTTGGTTTTGCCTGAAGCTCACGTTCTAGGGCACGCACAGAAAATATCTTGGTAGTTCTGGACACGTCAGAGTGTTTTCTTTCGAAAGCTATCAATTATATGCATAGTCGAGCATCTTTTTGTGACAAAATATCTTGTTTAAAACGGGAACGTTTTTCATCCAAAAATGAAATAGCGCCCCCAGAGCATCAAGAGGTTAACTTCTTGACGCACACATCCCCTTAGCGGGATCATTTTCGTCAACATCCGCTGAATCGCAGAGCGCCAAATTCAAATTAAATGACTAAAAATATGTAATTTTCATGAAATCACAAGTGCAATATAGCAAAACACAGCGCAGCTTGTTGTTAATCCACCTGGCGTGTCAGATTTCAAAAAAGCTTTTCGGCGAAAGCATACCAAGCGTTTATGCAAGGACATCTCTCTTAGCAGACAAAACATTACAAACAGCTAGCAGCCTTGTACATTGGTCACGAAAGTCAGAAAAGCAATAAAATGAATCGCTTACCTTTGATGATCTTTGTATATTTGCACTCACGAGACTCACAGTTACACAATAAATGTTCCTTTTGTTCCATAGAGATTATTTTTATATCCAAAATACTTCAATTTGGTTGGCGAGTTATGTTCAGAAATCCACAGGCTCGAGAAGTCACGACGGGGCAGACAAAAATTCCAAATAGTATCCGTAAAGTTCGTAGAAACATGTCAAATGTATTTTATAATCAATCCTCAGGTTGTTTTTACAATATATAAATGATAATAGGCTGCTGGCACTCATTTTTCAGAATAAAAGACTGAAACTATGCCTAAAGGCTGTTCAGACCATGTGGAAGCCATAGGGAAAGGAATCTGGTTGATATCCCTTTAAATGGAGGGACGGCATGCATTGGAACAGAGAGGTTTCAGGAGAAACAGCACTTCCTAGTTGGATTTTCCTCAGGTTTTCGCCTGCAATATCAGTTCTGTTATACTCACAGACAAAATTTTGACAGTTTTGGAAATTTTAGAGTGTTTTCTATCCTAATCTGACAATTATATGCATATTCTAGATTCTGGGCCTGAGAAAAGGGCAGTTTAATTTGGATATGTTTTTCATCCAAACATCAAAAAACTCCCCCCTACACTCAACAAGTAAAGCCATTTTGCCACAACTTTGGAAGTAAGCTTGCCAAAACTAGTTTGTTAACAAGAAGTTTGTGGAGTGGTTGAAAAACGTGTTTTAATGACTCCAACCTAAGTGTATGTAAACTTCCAACTTCAACTGTATGTTGGAGCCATTAAAACTAATTTTTCAACCACTCCACAAATGTCTTGTTAACAAACTAGTTTTGGGAAGCATACTTCCAAAGTTGTGGGAAGTCGGTTAGGACATCAACTATGTGTATGACACAAGTAATATTTCCAACAATTGTTTACAGACAGATTATTTCACTTATAATTCACTGTATCACAATTCCAGTGGATCAGAAGGTTACAAACACTAAGTTGACTGTGCCTTTAAACAGCTTGGAAAATTCCAGAAAATTATGTCATGGCTTTAGAAGCTTCTGATAGGCTAATTGACATAATTTGAGTCAATTGGAGGTGTACCTGTGGATGCATTTGAAGGCATACCTTCAAAATCAGTGCCTCTTTGCTTGACATCATGGGAAAATCAAAAGAAATTAGCCAAGACCTCAGTAAAAGAAATGGTAGTCCTCCACAAGTCTGGTTCATCCTTGGGAGCAATTTCCAAACGCCTGATGGTACCACGTTCATCTGTACAAACAATAGTATGCAAGTATAAACACCATGGGACCATGCAGCCATCATACCACTCAGGAAGGAGATGCGTTCTGTCTCCTAGAGATGAACGTAGTTTGGTGCGAAAAGTGTAAATCAATCCCAGAACAACAGAAAAGTACCTTGTGAAGATACTGGAGGAAACAGGTACAAAAGTATCTATATCCACAGTAAAACAAGTCCTATATTGACATAACCTGAATGGCCGCTCAGCAAGGAAGAAGCCACTGCTCCCAAACTGCCATATAAAAACCAGACTACGGTTTGCAACTGCACATGGGGACAAAGTTCGTACTTTTTGGGAGAAATGTCCTCTGGTCTGATCAAACAAAAATAGAACTGTTTGGCCATAATGACCACCGTTATGTTTGGAGGAAAAAGGGGGAGGCTGCAACCCGAAGAACACCATCCCAACCATGAAGAATGGGGGTGGCAGCATCATGTTGTGAGAGTGCTTTTGCTTCAGGAGGGACTTGTACACTTCACAAAATAGATGGCGTCATATATTGACGCAACATCTCAAGGCATCAGGAAGTTAAAGCTTGGTCGCAAATGGGTCTTCCAAATGGACACTGAACCCAAGCATACGTCCAAAGTTGTGGCAAAATGGCTTAATGACAAAGTCAAGGTATTGGAGTGGCCATCACAAAGCCCTGACCTCAATCCTATAGAAAATTTGTCGGCAGAACTGAAAAAGAGTGTGCGAGCAAGGAGGTCGACAAATCTGACTCGTTTACACCAGCTCTGTCAGGAAGAATGGGCCAAAATTCACCCAACTTATTGTGGGAAGCTTGTGGAAGGATACCCAAAGCGTTTGACCGAAGTTAAACAATTTAAAGGCAATGCTTCCAAATACTAATGGAGTGTATGTAAACTTCTGACCCACTGGGAATGTGATGAAATAAATAAAAGCTGAAATAAATCATTCCCTGTACTATTATTCTGACATTTCACATTCTTAAAATAAAGTGGTGATCCTAACTGACCCAAGACAGGTAATTATTACTAGGATTAAATGTCAGGAATTGTGAAAAACTGAATAAATATAAAAATATATTTGGTTTAGGTGTATGTAAACGTCTGACTTCAACTGTACCTGTAGACTTCCAGTCATTGCACTTATTCTAGTTAGCAATTTTGCTGGCACTAGTTCCTTCAAACTACACACAGAGACATAAACATGGTATCCATGAATTCATCTGACTGTGGAGAAGTAGATAAAGGGCATTGCCAAAATCACAAAGTATATTAAAGAAAACTCAAATGTAATATATTTTGAATGGACTTTTGATTTTTAATTATTCTACAATTATATGATTATGCAGTCTAAATGCGCTTTTAATCAAAAATATGTGGTATGGTGCTTTTTTCTTTACATTTTTCACATAGCGCTTAAATATTAACCTGGGAATTAATGCTAGTTATGCATTTTCTTGGTCAATATACCTTGACTAACCATGATGTGTGAAGGGCTATTGATTTATTAGTCAGCTATGCTTCTACGGAGTAATACAGGATTATGTGAATGACGGACCAGGACAATTTGACGATGCAAAAGGAAATCAAATTGTGCATTTGATTAAATCAGCTTTAATATGACTTCTGATTCATCTGTGTGGGGAAGATGTGAAATCCCACACTGATAATTGTTTACTAGTGTAGGAGGCTTGAGCCCAAAGGTTCCCAGTGCAGCTGTGTCTTTCTCTCCCTGGTAGTTCATTGGTAGATTTAATGTCATTGATTGGCTAAAGGAGTCCATTCACCTGGTGATCAAGGACTTATTCAGACCAGGGACAGAGGGGAAGGATGGAAAACAGAAGTCCTGAAGGGGACTTGGGGAATCAAAGCCTGATTTTGAAAACCCCTCGTGTCTATAATGTCAGTTGCGACGGTAATCCTAACGTTGTCCAAGTCGTGCATGCCGGTCTGTGGGATAGTCTTGTGATCCATGAGGAATGCTTTAAACCCACCCACACATGCAAATCCCTGTGATTAGTTGTGTTTAAGTGATTGACAACTTTGATAATGATTGATATCTATCTAATCTCCCTTTTTCCTCTTTCTCTTGTCCTTTTTTTAATATTTACCAGATCGATCCAAAAGTTGCCTTCCCTAGACGTGCTCAGCCCAAGGTAAGACAACATGCTGAACATGTTTTAACCTCTCGTGGAGAGGACTTTTAGTTTGTTGGTTGGTTTCTGTAACACTGGGTACATTGCTGACCTGCAGAGAGGGTCTGGTCATGAAACGGCATGTCGGCCTGCAGATTAGTTTTGGTATGCAGGTGTCACTGTCAGGCTGGTCTGGAGCTTGCTACAGGTAGATGACTGGCTGTCTGATTTCTCCTGTAGCTGCACCACCACCGTACTTTTTTACATCAACATGTTGTCTAGAAACTGTAGTGAGGTAGAGTTTCCCTGGGTGACTGCTCTAAAGACTTCGCTGCATTTGATTGAATGAGAGAGTATCACATTGTAGTTGTTCACACAATGTTTTTCCCTGAAGACGTTGAGGTAGATTTATTAACACAAAGAGAGGCATTGCTACTCTGTTACTTTGATCAGGTTTCAAACAGGAAAGACAGAGGTAAAGCTTTCCAAGCCGAGGCACATGTTATCTTAAGGCTGGGTATGGCCACATGCATGTAATTGAGAACAGCTTAGGGGATGTGCTCGTTTCTTGATACAGTCTCTCTCCCCCCTTGTTTTCGGCAGCAGGTAGCCTAGCGGTTAGAGCGTTGGGCTAGTATCCGAAACGTTGCTGGTTCAAATACCTGAGCCGACAGGGTGAAACATCTGTCTGTGCCCTTGAGCAAGACACTTAACCCTACTTTTCTCCAGGGGTACTGTACTACTATGGCTGCACAGTAAAACAACACATTTCACTCTACCTATCCAGTGTATGAGATAGATAAAATGTTTTATTTTATGACATTTTTTTATGCGCCTATTCATGTGAAGTCCAATTAAATAAGAATTTGTTCTTAACTGACTTGCGTAGTTAAATAAAGGTTTTACAAAATATATCTAAAAAATGGTGTACAGTAATAGTGATAATACTGACAGGAGTCTAGTCTGAGTGTACAGTACTTCGTTCCAGTGTAGACTGTGTTGATATTCAAGCATATGTTACAGTATTTGACAGATTTGTACAGTGCTTTGATATTTTCTGCTCTGTGGGCTGTTTTATGCAAAAAAGCACCTTTGATATCAATTATGCAATCATTTTTTGAATAAACATGAATTTGACCCAAGGACATTTTTAACAATATAGAAAGATGCAGACCTATGTAGGCTATAAGGTGTTTGTTTCAAAAGAGCAATGACACTGTGAAGGAATTTGAAGGGGAAATCACACCTTGACTTGTCTTCGGACCCTTAAGGGCAGGCTTATTTTTAACCCTGAGTGGAGTGAGAATGTGGCTGTCAAAGAACGTAGAGGCTATAGGATTAAAGTGCAGTTAAATCAGCATTGCATGGGGTTTTGGCGCATGTACAATTTATGAAAGAAAGGTTTTATGTACAGCAATGTCCAAGCCCTCAGGTTATCGTCGTCCTTTAGAGCAAAACTTGTTTCGTTCTCTGTTTGTCAGTAACTCTGGCTCAGGGTTTTTATTGCCCATGTTACATTTCCGAGTGAGCGTTTACCTCAGAACATGCTGTCGGCTGCATGCTCACTCTGTCCCAATTTTGAGTGTTTACAGTGTGTGTGTGCACATTGTGTGTACCTACAGTTTGTGACAGCGTGAGGAACATCCACCGTAGGCATTTAAGGCTGGGTAGGGAGGGACAGCCTCTGGCTGGCTGGTAGGCTAACTGGCTGAGAGCACGTTGTTTCCTAACTCTTCAATACAGGAATGGCTTCAAGGGTGGCAGGTGTCCACAGCACACTTGTCCAGCTAATTGAAATGAAGAACTTTCCCAGAGTGGACAATCACTGGAGGAGAAATGATGAACTCACTCCCTTCACCACTCACATGCCAGGCCAGCCACTCTGGTCCAAGGCAGTGCAGGCAGGCAGGCTGGCTCAGGGCCTGGGGCTCCGAGATGAACGGGCATTAAATCAGGCTGCAGTTCTCAGCAGCAGTCGGAACACAACCGCTATGTGTTTTCTTTGTGTTAAGCGAACCACCCAATAATAAGCTTTATGCAATTATACAACCGCCATCACATACAATCATGTGGCATTATGGCATTATATTTGTGACTTGCCCCATATTTTGGAGTATGCTGAATAGAACTGAAACAAGCAGGCGTATGTTGAGTACTGTACTTAGCTGGGGTGAACAAGTCAAAGAAGATGAGTTTGTTGGTTTATTACCAAACAGACATTAAATGCAGACATACCAGGAGTTTGTCTTTCCAGAGTCTATACTGTTCGTTTTATGGCTGTTATTTTCTATTCCTGGGGCAAGCATCTATACATCTCAGCGGTGGCGCCACAGATCTGTATGGTGTGACCAACAAAACATTCTGGGGCCCGTAGTGTTTCTTGATCTGGTAACCTAACCGGGTTAAACTTTATACGGTATGACGTGATCTGTTATAAAAGTGTTTAATATTTTCTATTTAGGATCACATGGTTTAATATCTCCTGGGGGAAAAAGGGGAGGTTGAAAACCCTGTCTAACTGCAGCAACCTTGTACCTCATATGAATTATATTTTAAAATAGGACTAGGGGGGTTTCATACACCAACACAGAGAAAGCATCATGATTGGACAATAAAACTCACAGGGCTGAGTTATGCAGGTTTGCATCGTGTCCTCCCACCCTATGCAACTGTCCGCTATTAAAACATTTCCTCAGGTTGTCAGCTATTGTATTTATTGATTAAATCCAGTTGATAACTTTTGGAATGAAACAGTCTAGGGAGCCGAGTCAGCCCACATTTGATACCATTCACATTATCTCACAAACAAATGGGCTATAAATACATAACGTCCCCGCTTCGTTTACCATGGCCAGAGAGATGGATCAAATAGTAGACTATGCAGCAGCTGTTGTTAGTAACCTACAGTTGATCAGACGGAAAAATAGTATTGTTTCCATGCAATTCAGCATGTCAGATGGTTTGTGTTTAGGTGTCTAGTCTGCTACATTGCTTGTCTGTCGGGAGTGTGGTGTGTTATCACTCTTGCTAAATAAAAACTGGAGGAAAGTGGAGAGCGCAGCTTGAACGTTGTGACCGGCCCGCGTGACCTACGATTCCGTGAATCTGATTGGTCAAGACACGCAAAAAGCCAGTCAGCAGCACTTCGATGTGAAGGACAGAGAGGTTGTGCGCGAGTTGACAAATCAAATAGCACTTTACCCTTTTTAACGGTTTTGCGTCAATATATTTTAATATACTAAATCAAAATACCTGATTTAAAAGTCTGTGGCAAATGCCGCCTCGTCACACGTTTCCCTGCGGCCCTGATACATCTACATTAGGCTATAATTAGGGATGTGACATATTGAAATTGTTTCATAACGTTTAAATGGCCTTTTCATCAAATTTCACGTGAATTCACTGTGCCGTTGTCTGTCTCACGGTGCTTCCCCTTCTCCTAGTTCAGCATTAGATCTGTACTACCATTACTGTACCTCTATTCTACCTTCCAGTTTGAATTTCCTTCTCATCTAACTTCTCAGAGTATTGCCATACAGGACTTTGCTGCTGTCGCTTGCCTTTCTCTCTCTCTTCTTTTTTGCCAGCTGTTAACAACGATGACGTAGTGGCGTTAACTCCCATTTCTGAGTTACAAGATTCGATTCCGCTAGCAATCAACTCTTAAGATTCAGTATGTTTGGAACAAAGACTGATTAGTTGCCGTAATTCCGTGAACACAAAAATGTGCGTATTTCATAGCGAGCTAGCGAGAGAGGAACAGTGTAGGCAGGCCAGTCACCAGGCAGACAGTCAGTCAGAACCGTAAACTAGGCATATCTATCGGTAATCAAAAACGGTATCTTTCAATGGAGTGCTGTATCTTGCGATTTCTTGTCTTGCAATGTCTCGCAACTTCAGTAAAGCAAGGCCTATCATCAATTAATAGCCGAGGGCATTCTACACGAAACAGACCGAAGACACACTCGCATCATTAGCGAAGAGCGAGAGCAAGGGTGTAATCATTTTCCAAACATTTGCACAACAACATGCAACTAAAATTAGTTTCTGTTGGACAAATTCAGGTAGGACCCTCCGCCATTTGTTCCGTTTGCTTCAGTTTAAGAAACGTTTGCAACTGAATCAGCGTAATGATATTCCCCAGGCGAGGGAGAGCGAGGAGGGGGCAGGCAGAAAGAATCGCGGTGCGCATGTTTCTCAGTAATCTTAATCTCTCAATGTCTTGTTTTGTATGCCTTGTAAATTCACCAAAGTAGCCCAAAGTTCCTCTTCCTCTTTTGGTTTTATGTCATCATGAAGTACTTTGAGGGACTAGTCAAGAATCATATCACCTCCACCTTACTGGCATCCTAGACCCACTGCAAATGGCTTATCACCCCAATAGGTCCACAGACGATGCAATCGCCATCACACTGCCAACTGCCCTGTCCCATCTGGATAAGAGGAATACCTATGTAAGAATGCTGTTCATTGACTACAGCTCAGGGTTCAACACCATAGTCATAGTACCCCCCAAGCTCATCATCAAGCTGGAGGCCCTGGGTCTCAACCACACCCTTTGCGATTGGGTCCTGGACTTTCTGACGGGCTGCCTCCAGGTGGTGAAGGTAGAAAACAACACCTCCACTATGCTGATCCTCAACACTGGGTCCCCACAAGGGTGCATGCTCAGCCCCCTCCTGTACTCCCTGTTCACCCATGACTGTGGGGCCATGCACCCCTCCAACTCAATCATCAAGTTTGCAGACGACACAACAGTACTAGGCTTGATCACCAACAATGACGAGACAGCCTATAGGGGGGAGGTGAGGGCACTCTGAGTGTGGTGCCAGAAAAACAACCTCTCACTCAATGTCAACAAAACAAAGGAGATGATTGTGGACTTCAGGAAACAGCAGAGAGAGCACCCCCCTCTCCAAATAGACCGGGTGGGTGTTGTATTAATGGGCTCCTGAGTGGTGCAGCGATCTAATGCACTGCATCTGTGCAAGAGGCGTTACTACACCCCCTGGTTCGAATCCAGGCTGGGTCACATCCGGGCGTGATTGGGAGTTCCATAGTGAGATGGCAAATTGGCTGAGCTCGTTCGGGTTTGGCCGGGGTAGGCTGCCATTTTAAACCAGCATTTGTTCTTAACTTACAAAACGTAAATGACAGAATTAAAAGAAGGAAGCCTGTACAGAATATACATATTCCAAAACATGCATCCTGTTTGCAATAAGGCACTAAAGTAAAACTGCAAAAAGTGAGTTTACTTGTGGTCCTGAAAACAAAGCATTACAGTGCATTTGGAAAGTATTCAGACCATTGACTTTTTCCACATTTACGTTACAGCCTTATTCTAAAATGTATTACCTAGTTTTCCTCAAGAATCTACACACAGTACCTCATAATGACAAAGCAAAAACAGTTTTTTAGAAATGTTTGCAAATGTATAAAATAAAACTACAGAAATACCTTATTTACATACAGTACCAGTCAAAAGATTGGACACACCTACTCATTTCAGGGATTTTCTTTATTTGTACTATTTTCTACATTGTATAATAATAGTGAAGACATCAAAACTATGAAATAGCACATATGGAATCATGTAGTAACACAAAAAGTGTTAAACAAATCAAAATATATTTTATATTTGAGATTCTTCAAAGTAGCCACCGTTTGCCTTGATAACAGCTTTGCACACTCTTGGCATTCTCTCATGCGGGAACCACCTGGAATGCATTTCAATTAACAGTGGTGCCTTGTTAAAAGGTAATTTGTGGAATTTCTTAATGCATTTGAGACTATCAGTTGTGTTGTGACAAGGTAGGGGTGGTATACAGAAGATAGCCCTATTACGTGGACAACTACAAATACTTAGGTGTCTGGTTAGACTGTAAACTCTCCTTCCAGACCCATATCAAACATCTCCAATCCAAAGATAAATCTAGAATTGGCTTCCTATTTCGCAACAAAGCATCCTTCACTCATGCTGCCAAACATACCCTTGTAAAACGGACCATCCTACCAATCCTCGACTTTGGCGATGTCATTTACAAAATAGCCTCCAATACCCTACTCAACAAATTGGATGCAGTCTATCACAGTGCAATCCGTTTTGTCACCAAAGCCCCATATACTACCCACCATTGCGACCTGTACGCTCTCGTTGGCTGGCCCTCGCTTCATACTCGTCGCCAAACCCACTGGCTCCATGTCATCTACAAGACCCTCCTAGGTAAAGTCCCCCCTTATCTCAGCTCGCTGGTCACCATAGCATCTCCCACCTGTAGCACACACTCCAGCAGGTATATCTCTCAAGTCACCCCCAAAACCAATTCTTTCTTTGGCCGCCTCTCCTTCCAGTTCTCTGCTGCCAATGACTGGAACGAACTACAAAAATCTCTGAAACTGGAAACACTTATCTCCCTCACTAGCTTTAAGCACCAACTGTCAGAGCAGCTCACAGATTACTGCACCTGTACATAGCCCACCTATAATTTAGCCCAAACAACTACCTCTTTCCCTACTGTATTTAATTAATTAATTAATTTTGCTCCTTTGCACCCCATTATTTTTTCTACTTTGCAAATCTACCATTCCATTTACTTGCTATATTGTATTTACTTTGCCACCATGGCCTTTTTTTGCCTTTACCTCCCTTATCTCACCTCATTTACTCACATCGTATATAGACTTGTTTATACTGTATTATTGACTGTATGTTTGTTTTACTCCATGTTTAACACTGTGTCGTTGTATGTGTCAAACTGCTTTGCTTTATCTTGGCCAGGTCGCAATTGTAAATAAGAACTTGTTCTCAACTTGCCAACCTGGTTAAATAAAGGTGAAATAAAATCAAATAAAAAGGTAAAAAGTCCAAGTCCATATTATGACAATAACAGCTCAAATAAGCAAACAGAAACAACATTACTTTAAGACATGAAGGTCAGTCAATCCGGATAATTTCAAGAACTTTGGAAGTTTCTTCAAGTGCAGTCGTAAAACCATCAAGCGCTATGATGAAACTGGCACTCATGAGGACCACCACAGGAAAGGAAGACCCAGAGTTACCTCTGCTGCAGAGGATAAGTTCATTAGTTACCAGCCTCAGAAATTGCAGAAATTGCAGAAATCCCAAATAAATGCTTCACAAGTTCAAGTAACAGACATATGAACTGTTCAGAGGAGACTGCGTGAATCAGGCCTTCATGGTCGAATTACTGCAAAGAAACCACCACTAAAGGACACCAATAAGAAGAAGAGACATGCTTGGGTCAAGAAACATGAGCAATGGACATTAGACCGGTGAAAATCTGTCTTGGTCTGATGAATCCAAATTTGAGATTGTTGGTTCCAACCACCTTATCTTTGTGACGCAGAGTATGTGAACGGATGATCTCTGCATGTGTCGTTCCCACTGTGAAGCATGGAGGAGGAGGTGTGATGGTGTGGGGGTGCTTTGCTCATGACACTGTTGATCATTTATTTAGAATTCAAAGCGCACTTAACCAGCATGGCTACCACAGCAATCTGCAACGATATGCCATCCCATCTGGTTTGCGCTTAGTGGGAGTATAATTTGTTTTTCAACAGGAAATTGGCCCAAAATACATCTACAGGCTGTGTAAGGGCTATTTGACCAAGAAGGAGAATGATGGAGTGGTACATCAGATGACCTGGCCTCCACAATCACCTGACCTCAACCCAATTGAGATGGTTTGGTATGAGTTGGACCACAGAATGAAGGAAAAGCAGCCAAAACATGCTCAGCATTTCAAGATTGTTGGAAATTCCAGCAGAATTCAAGAAAAACCTTGAATGAGTAGGTGTGTCCAAACTTTTGACTGGTACTGTAAGTATTCAGTCCCTTTACTATGAGACTCAAAATTGAGCTCAGGTGCATCCTGTTACCATGGATCAACCTTGCTATGTTTCTACAACTTATTGGAGTCCAAGTGGTGTGTGCATATGTATTCACCCCCTTTGCTTTGAATCCCCTAAGGAAGATCTGGTGCAACCAATTACCTTCAGAAGTCACATAATTAGTTAGATTGCACACAGGTGGACTTTATTTAAGTGTCACATGATCTCAGTATATATACACTTGTTCTGAAAGGCCCCAGAGTCTGCAATACCACTCAGCAAGGGGCACCATGAAGACCAAGGAGCTCTCCAAACCGGTCAGGAACAAAGTTGTGGAGAAGTACAGATTAGGGTTTAGTTATATAACAAATCTGAAATTTTGATGAACATCCCACGGAAGACCATTTAAATCCGTTATTAAAAAATGGAATGAATATGGCACCACAACAAACCTGCCAAGAGAGGGCCGCCCACCAAACTCACAGACCAGGCAAGGAGGGCATTAATCAGAGAGTCAACAAAGAGACCAAAGATAACCCTGAAGGAGCTGCAAAGCTCCACAGCGGAGATTGGCGTATCTCTCCATAGGACCACTTTAAGCCGTACACGCCACAGAGCTGGGCTTTACGTATGAGTGGCCAGAACAAAGCCATTGCTTAAAGAAATAAGCAAACATGTTTGGTGTTTGCCAAAAGTCATGTGTGAGACTCCCCAAATATGTGAAATTAAGGTACTCTGGTCAGATGAGACAAAAATTGAGCTTTTTGGCCATCAAGGAAAATGCAGTGTCTGGCGCAAACCCAACACCTCTCATCACCTTGAGATGTTTTTCATCGGCAGGGACTGGGAAACTGGTCCGAATTGAAGGAATGATAGATGGCGGTAAATACAGGGAAATTCTTGAGGGAAACCTGTCTCAGTCTTCCAGAGATTTGAGACTGGGACGGAGGTTCACCTTCCAGCAGGACAATGACCATACTGCTACTGCTAAAGCAACACTTGAGTGGTTTAAGGGGAAACATTTAAATGTCTTGGAATGGCCAAGTCAAAGCCCAGACCTCAATCCAACTGAGAATCTGTGGTATGACTTAAAGGTTGCTGTACACCAGCAGATCCCAACCAATTTGAAGGATCTGGAGCAGTTTTGCCTTGAAGAATGGGTAAAAATCCCAGTGGCTAGATGTGCCAAGCTTATAGAGACATACCCCAAGAGATTTGCAGCTATAATAGCTGGAAAATGTGATTCTACAAAGTATTGACTTTGGGGGGTGAATAGTTATGCACGCTGAAGTTTTTTTGTTGTTGTCTTATTTCTTGTTTATTTCACAATAAAACTTTTTTTGCATCTTCAAAGTGTTAGGCATGTTGTGTAAATCAGATCATACAAACCCACCAAAAATCTATTTTAATTCCAGGTTTTAAGGCAACAATATCGGAAAAATACCAAAGTGGCTGAATACTTTCGCAAGCCACTATAAAGTCCCACAGTTGACAGGCCAAATAACTCTTGGCCCGAATGCCAAGTGTCAAGTCTGGGGGGAACCTGGCACACTCCCTACGGTGAAGCATGGTGAAGCATCAGCGAAAGGGACTGGGAGACTAGTCAAGATCGATGGAAAGATTGACAGAGCAAAGTACAGAGATCCTTGATGAAAACAGTTTCAGGACCTCAGACTGGGATGAAGGTTCATCTTCCAACATGACAACAACCCTAAGCACACAGCCAAGGGTTGGCATCGAGACAAGTCTCTGAATGTACTTGCTCCCCATCCAACCTGACAGAGCTTGAGGGGATCTGCAGAGAAGAATGGGAGAAACTCCCCAAATACAGGTGTGCCAAGCTTGTAGCGTCATACCCAAGAAGACTCAAGGCTGTAATCGCTGCCAAACGTGCTTCAACAAAGTACTGAGTAAAGGGTCTGAATACTTATCTAAATGTGATATCTCAGTCTTGTTTTTAATAAATATGCTAAAAAGTCTAAACTTGTTTTTGCTTTGTCATTATGGGGTATTGTGTGTAAATTGAGGATAACAAAACAATTTAATCCATTTTAGAATAATGCTGTAACGTAACAGAATGTGGAAAAAGTCAAGTTGTCGGAATACTTTCCGAATGTACTGTGTGGTTGGGGCAAATCAAACACATCACTGAGTACATCTCTTCATATTTTCAACCACGGTGGTGGCTGCATCTTGTTATAGGTATGCTTGTCATTGGCAAGGACTAGGGAGTTTTGTTGTTGTTACTAAAATGAGAAGTATTTGAGGAAAACCTAGTTCTGTCTGCTTTCCAACAGACACTGGGAGACAAATCCACCTTTCAGCAGGACAATAGCCTTTGGCCAAATATACACTGGAGTTACTTTCCAAGACGACATTGAATGTTTCTGAGTGGCCTAGTTACATTTGAACTTTAATCGGTATGAAAATCTATGGCAATACTTAAATGGCTTAGCAATGATCAAAAACCAACTTGACAGAGCTTGAAGAATTTAAAAGGAATAATGTCCAAATATTGTACAATCCAGGTTTGCAAAGCTCTTGGGCTTACCCAGAAATACTCAGATGTAATCGCTGCCAATGATAATTCTAACATTGATTTACTCTGAGGGGGGGTTGAATACTTATCTAATCAACATATATTTGTGTTGTAGTTTCCATTAGTATTTTGTGGAGATCTTTGACAAAAAAATGACAATTCAATAGATTTGAATCCCACTTTGAAACACAACAACAGTTTGAAAAGTCCAGGGGTGTAAACACGTTCTGAAGACACGTTCTGAAGACACGTTCTGATCTGAAGTGTCATGATTCATGATTGTAAATGCCAGTTCTCTTTGCCACTGTCAGAGCCTGACATCCATTGGTTTTGAGAGCCTGTAGACGTCTCTATAATCTCTGTTCAAATTGTGTAGGAGGACGATAATAATCATGCCTTGGTCCTGTGACCAAACATCACCAGAGAGAATATCCTCCTCAAAATGTTCAGCAACCACAATTTGGCCAATAAATGGCCGTTATTTATGAAAAGAAAGTAATCTATGAATGGTTTTCCAACCCCAGCACATGGTGGGTTTGTGAGAGACCATTCTCTGGGTGAGAGAGAGAAGAAATACAAAAGGTTGAGTGCACACTGCACAGCATAATGGGCTCCTTGAGTTCCCCTCACTAACACGAAGCTTTGGCATTTACTGCCATGAGAACTGTCAAAACAATACCTCAGTGGGTGCTGTTCTCGCTGCACAGCATCCCACATCCAACCCAGGCCTCTACAACAACCCCCTGTGTGACTACTGGAAGTGTGTGTGTGTGTGGAGGGGGTTGGTGGTAGGTAGGAATTTAGTTCACAGTTGTACTTTTACATGTAATGTTCCCCTTTTCTTCTGGTGTGAGAGCGGTGTGTTCTGAGAAGTTGCTGAGCCGTTAACTCTGGCTGTGAGGAGGTGGGTGGAGAGGGAGTTTTTAATGAAGTCCAAAGGTGAGGATGTGTGAACTCTTCCTCCCCACAGTGGACGCTTGGCCCTTACCAGGAGAGGGGCGCTGGTCCAAGAGCCCAGTTCTCACTCTCCTGCGTGGCCTATCACTCTGACACCAATTTAGAACCCAGCAAACCACTGCTTAGTCCCATTCAGTCTGCTCTCCCTTGATTTCTCTGTGTGTGCCTCTCTCCCTCTCCCACTGCACTTCTAGCAGCCCTTTTCTTCTGTTGACGACCTGGCAAAGCAGTGTCTCCTTTTTTATCTCAGTTTTCTGATATTTGCAGCAGGTGCTCCACTTTTCCGCTGTTGGAGTAATAAAATTGGACAAGAAGGCTTTGGTTAAACCTGACACTACTCTTTTGATTCTTTGAGGGTCTTGACATATACGTTGCATAGAGCTATAGATGTTTGATGCTCTGAGATGAAAGGTTGGCTGATTCAAAGAAATGAGGCTGCAGTATACCTTTGATGACATCACAAAAGGAGTTGTTTTGGGCTGAGAAAGCTGCTCTCTTCAATGTTCAAGGAAAACCATCTGTAGCAGAGAATTCTTTCCCTGTTTTGAGATGGTGTCATCAGTCAGTAGTTCTGACTAGGCCCTGTACTATATGGGTAATTCCACGGTAACAGAGTAATGCTGAGACTCAGCTTTTTCATTCTAAAATATATTTCAAACAAAACCAGTGATTTAAAAGTTAAACAAACCATACAACTCTATGCATAAGGACTACATGTAATAATTTCCACTGAAGATTTTATGAAAACACATTTTCTTGGAACAGTGCAGATGCAAAGTTTAATAACAGAATGTTCAAGTAAATGTGTTTTTGTCAAAATAATTAATGATCTCTGGAAATTGTTAAGTAGTCCTTGTGCATACATAGAATGGGCCATACTGAAGAGCTCAGTGACTTTCAACGTAGCACCGTCATAGGATGCCACCTTTCCAACAAGTCCGTTTGTCAAATTTCGGCCCTGTAAAGTTTGGTGGAGGAGGAATAATGGTCTGGGGCTGTTTTTTATGCCCATGATTTTGGAATGAGATGTTCGACGACCAGGTGTCCACATACTTTTGGTCATGTAGTGTAGATTGTTTAACTTTGCAATCGACCTTGCAGTCATTGGCTTTTGTTTGACATACATGTCAAAGTGAAAACCTGAGTCTTAGCATCTGTTACTGTGGAATTGCCCATATGTTTTTCTCAAACCAAGTGGTTCAACCTTCAGTCCAAGACTACTGTCTCTTACTCTGGGTCTGAAATTACATCACTGGACAGAGTTGGCCAAGCCCTGCCTCCCTCTGCTTTCAGCTCACTGCCTAGGCATGCTGTAAGTATCCCTACCGTGCTGCTGCTGCCCTGGCGGCTGGAGGGGGTTTGTTGGGAAGTCAGTCGGTGTGTTCTGGTGTGGAACAGAACAGGCAGGCAGCAGGTCAGGAGCGGGTCAGGATCCGGGACTGGATGCTGCTGGGGTTGGCCTTCCACAAACTGATCCTGAGTGACGTTAATGAGGAGCACGCCAGAAGAAAGAGAACCATGCCGGGTTAAACAAAGTCCCTGGTTCTCAACAGTCAACATGGCTGTTTCCAAAGTCCTGCAGTCTACCTCTGCTAGACATTCTCTAGTCTCTGCATGCAACAGGCAGGAAGGACTCCTTCCCTTTCACTCTACCCCTGGCCTCCCCCCTTCAGCTTCAAACAGAGCCATGGAAACATGTATCTCATGACAAGCCTTAGTTTGATTGTCCTCTTGTGGCCCAGGAGTGCTGCACATGGGGCTGATGTAAAAGCATGGAGTAGAATGAAAAGGACAGAAGGCATTGTTTTGACAGATATTTCTTGCTCTGTCTGTTTAGTATGCACTAATAGTCATGTACCAGTCACCATTGATTTGCTCCCGCTAATCCATTGTTCTAACTTCACTCCTCCCATCCCTCCTTTTACCCACTCCTCCCATCCCTCCTTTTACCCACTCCTCCCATCCCTCCTTTTACCCACTCCTCCATCCCTCCTTTTACCCACTCCTCCCATCCCTCCTTTTACCCACTCCTCCCATCCCTCCTTTTACCCACTCCTCCATCCCTCCTTTTACCCACTCCTCCCATCCCTCCTTTTACCCACTCCTCCCATCCCTCCTTTTACCCACTCCTCCCATCCCTCCTTTTACCCACTCCTCCCATCCCTCCTTTTACCCACTCCTCCCATCCCTCCTTTTACCCACTCCTCCATCCCTCCTTTTACCCACTCCCCATCCCTCCTTTTACCCATCCCATCCTTTTACCCACTCCTCCCATCCCTCCTTTTACCCACTCCTCCATCCCTCCTTTTACCCACTCCTCCCATCCCTCCTTTTACCCACTCCTCCCATCCCTCCTTTTACCCACTCCCCTCCCATCCCATCCTTTTACCCACTCCCTCCCATCCCTCCTCCATTTACCCACTCCTCCCATCCCTCCTTTTACCCACTCCTCCATCCCTCCTTTTCCTCCTCCCATCCCTCCTTTTACCCACTCCTCCATCCCTCCTTTTACCCCTCCTCCATCCCTCCTTTTACCCCTCCTCCCATCCTCCTTTTACCCACTCCTCCCATCCCTCCTCCCATCCCTCCTTTTACCCACTCCTCCCATCCCTCCTTTTACCCCTCCTCCCATCCCTCCTTTTACCCACTCCTCCCATCCCTCCTTTTACCCACTCCTCCCATCCCTCCTTTTACCCACTCCTCCATCCCTCCTTTTACCCACTCCTCCCATCCCTCCTTTTACCCACTCCTCCCATCCCTCCTTTTACCCACTCCTCCCATCCCTCCTTTTACCCACTCCTCCCATCCCTCCTTTTACCCACTCCTCCCATCCCTCCTTTTACCCACTCCTCCCATCCCTCCTTTTACCCACTCCTCCCATCCCTCCTTTTACCCACTCCTCCCATCCCTCCTTTTACCCATCCCTCCTTTTACCCCCTCCCATCCCTCCTTTTACCCACTCCTCCCATCCCTCCTTTTACCCACTCCTCCCATCCCTCCTTTTACCCACTCCTCCCCCATCCCTCCTTTTACCCACTCCTCCATCCCTCCTTTTTTACCCCTCCACTCCTCCCATCCCTCCTTTTACCCACTCCTCCCATCCCTCCTTTTACCCACTCCTCCCATCCCTCCTTTTACCCACTCCTCCCATCCCCCATCCCATCCCTCCTTTTACCCACTCCTCCCATCCCTCCTTTTACCCACTTTTACCCCTCCCCATCCCTCCTTTTACCCACTCCTCCCATCCCTCCTTTTACCCACTCCTCCCACCCCTCCTTTTACCCACTCCTCCCATCCCTCCTTTTACCCACTCCTCCCATCCCTCCTTTTACCCACTCCTCCCATCCCTCCTTTTACCCACTCCTCCCATCCCTCCTTTTACCCACTCCTCCTATCCCTCCTTTTACCCACTCCTCCCATCCCTCCTTTTACTCCCCCCCTCCTCCCATCCCTCCTTTTACCCACTCCTCCCATCCCTCCTTTTACCCACTCCTCCCACCCCTCCTTTTACCCACTCCTCCCATCCCTCCTTTTACCCCCTCCTTTTACCCACTCCTCCCATCCCTCCTTTTACCCACTCCTCCCATCCCTCCTTTTACCCACTCCTCCCATCCCTCCTTTTACCCACTCCTCCCATCCCTTTACCCACTCCTCCCACCCCTCCTTTTACCCACTCCTCCCATCCCTCCTTTTACCCACTCCTCCCATCCCTCCTTTTACCCACTCCTCCCATCCCTCCTCCTTTTACCCACTCCTCCCATCCCTCCTTTTACCCACTCCTCCCATCCCTCCTTTTACCCACTCCTCCCATCCCTCCTTTTACCCACTCCTCCCATCCCTCCTTTTACCCACTCCTCCCATCCCTCCCACTCCTCCCCATCCCTCCTTTTACCCACTCCTCCCATCCCTCCTTTTACCCACTCCTCCCATCCCTCTTTTACCCACTCCTCCCATCCCTCCTTTTACCCACTCCACCATCCCTCCTTTTACCCACTCCTCCCATCCCTCCTTTTACCCACTCCTCCATCCCTCCTTTTACCCCTCCTCCCATCCCTCCTTTTACCCACTCCTCCCACCCCTCCTTTTACCCCTCCCATCCCTCCTTTTACCCACTCCTCCCATCCCTCCTTTTACCCACTCCTCTCACCCCTCCTTTTACCCACTCCTCCCACCCCTCCTTTTACCCACTCCTCCCACCCCTCCTTTTACCCACTCCTCCCACCCAGGCACAAACCCATCTGTATAGCATCACTTTATTGGTGTTTCCGCACAATATATGGTTGGAAAATTGGTGCAATTCTTTACTCCAAACATGAGTCCACACGGTGCAGTGCTGTCAGACAGACTTCAAACCCCTGCTGACTGTGAGACAGGTTATTAAACAGTGACAAACTGGGTTTGGAGCAACCTCTCCTCTCCCACGGTGATGTCTGCCAGAGAGAGATGGAGGGGGAGGGTGATGCCGTGTTGTAGGAGGGAGAGGGTGATGCCGTGTTGTAGGAGGGGGAGAGTGATGCCGTGTTGTAGGAAGGGGGAGAGTGATGCCGTGTTGTAGGAGGGGGGAGAGGGTGATGCCGTGTTGTAGGAGGGGGGAGAGTGATGCCGTGTTGTAGGAGGGGGAGAGTGATGCTGTGTTGTAGGAAGGGGGAGAGTGATGCCGTGTTGTAGGAGGGGGGAGAGTGATGCCGTGTTGTAGGAAGGGGGAGAGTGATGCCGTGTTGTAGGAGGGGGAGAGTGATGCCGTGTTGTAGGAGGGGGGAGAGTGATGCCGTGTTGTAGGAGGGGGAGAGTGATGCCGTGTTTTAGGAGGGGGAGAGGGTGATGCCGTGTTGTAGGAGGTGGGAGAGTGATGCCGTGTTGTAGGAAGGGGGAGGGTGATGCCGTGTTGTAGGAGGGGGAGGGTGATGCCGTGTTGTAGGAGGGGGAGAGTGATGCCGTGTTGTAGGAGGGGAGAGGGTGATACCGTGTTGTAGGAGGGGGATAGTGATGCCGTGTTGTAGGAGGGGGAGAGTGATGCCGTGTTGTAGGAGGGGGAGAGTGATGCCGTGTTGTAGGAGGGGGAGAGTGATGCCGTGTTGTAGGGGGGAGAGTGATGCCGTGTTGTAGGAGAGGGGAGAGTGATGCCGTGTTGTAGGAGGGGGGAGAGGGTGATGCCCTGTTGTAGGAGGGGGGAGAGTGATGCCGTGTTGTAGGAGGGGGGAGAGGGTGATGCCCTGTTGTAGGAGGGGGGAGAGTGATGCCGTGTTGTAGGAGGGGGAGGGTGATGCCATGTAGGAGCTAGGAGACGGCATGCCAGTCGGCTCCCTGCTATTTGGTGCTGTTCTGTCATATGACATAGGCTATGCCGTACAGCGCTGGTCGTGTGTGTTTGAAAGAGAGGTGAGCAGACCACAGTTTTAGTGCGATCTTCTACTAGGATTTTTGAACAGAGCCATTGACTTATACACTTATTAAAATATGTTGCCATTGTATTTTTGTATGCTACTCTGTATGCTACTGTGTATGCTACTGTGTATGCTACTGTGTATGCTACTGTGTTTGCCACTGGGACAAGGCAAGCTTGAACCACCACAGAATTTGTATTCTCCAATGTAAATTTGGACATGGTCTTAAAGTCTGCCTGTAGTCAGCTATTACATCTGTGACTGTAGACATTGCTAATGGCTCTTCATGCTAGTAATCAAACACGAGCCAGTTAGTTGTCAGTAACGAGGAAGTCCGACTCCTTTAACACCACTGCGTCCTGTTCCTCTCTGTCTGTCTCTGTCTGAGGCACTGGATCTATTGTGGAAGGTTAGGCATGACTAATCAATCCTGTTTGTGTATGCCACACAGAGAGAGAGAGAGAGAGCAGCCCAAATCACGAGGGCTGTCTGACCCGCCGCGCCGGCGTCCTTGCCTGCCGATTGTCCTTCAGCCGGCTGCAGTGCTGAGCTGTATTGGACCCGCACCGTCACCACAACACTCACTGGATGACTGTGGAGGCTGCTCTGCTCTGCTCCTGTTTTCTCTGTTGCTCTTTCACTGCAGCACAAAATATACTCTTTTTGTCTGGCTATCTAATCTCTCTCTATCTGTATATCTCTCTCTGTATCTCTCTCTCTGTATCTCTCTCTCTCTCTCTCTCTCTCTCTGTATCTCTCTCTCTCTGTATCTCTCCTCTCTGTATCTCTTTGTCTCTGTAACTCTGTCTCTGTATCTCTCTCTCTCTCTATCTGTATCTCTCTCTCTGTATCTCTCTCTCTGTAGCTCTCTCTCTGTAGCTCTCTCTCTTTCTCTCTGTATCTATCTCTCTCTTTATCTCTCTCTCCATCTCTCTCTGTATCTCTTTCTCTCTGTACCTCTCTCTCTCTCTTTATCTCTCTCTCTTCATCTCTCTCTCTCTATCTCTCTCTCTGTATCACTCTCACTGTATCTCTCTCTCTGTATCACTCTGTATTTCTTTCTCTCTCTCTCTGTATCTCTCTCTGTATCTCTCTCTCTCTCTCTATCTCTCTCTCTTCATCTCTCTCTCTGTATCTCTCTCTCTCTTTTTATCTCTCTCTGTATCTCTCTCTCTGTATCTCTCTCTCTCTGTATTTCTTTCTCTCTCTCTCTGTATCTCTCTCTGTATCTCTCTCTCTCTCTCTATCTCTCTCTCTTCATCTCTCTCTCTGTATCTCTCTCTCTCTTTTTATCTCTCTCTGTATCTCTCTCTCTGTATCTCTCTCTCTCTGTATTTCTTTCTCTCTCTCTCTCTGTATCTCTCTCTGTATCTCTCTCTCTCTCTCTGTATCTCTCTCTCTGTATCTATCGCTCTCTCTGTATCTCTCTCTGTATCTCTCTCTGTATCTCTCTCTAACTCTCTCTCTCTCCCTCTCATTTGCCCCAGCTTTACCTACAACATGATAAATCTGATGCTAAATTTAGAGGCCGTTTTTATTGAGCACTGAGGGATTACTGGCACAGAGAGAGAGGGTGTGAGGGAGACAGTTGGAGGGAAAGAGTGGCAGGCTTTCTATCTCCAATCGGCCTATCAGGAGGAGCTTACGTTCTGTTTTAAAGCGCCCTCTGTGACTTTGTTTATATGTTGTGCTGTCACATGAGTCCGCCTGTCTAATAGCTACATGGTCTGGTCTCCTACTATCCATCATTCCTGTTACAAACAATTGGTTGGGAGAAAGAAGACGCATTTCTGTTGGACATTCATATATACATTGCACAATATAGTAATTTTCTAAGGCCTGTTTTCTGATCTATCTTTTATGTACTTCCTGGTGCTCTGACACAGAGTGAGGGTGTTACAGATGCTGCTGGTCTTTAGGTCCAGGACATGATGCTGTGCTTCAGGAGGAAGGCAGAGCAGCAAAGCTCTGCTCTATAATCTCACCACACAGAACAGGGCCTCCTGGCCTCTCCCAGATGTTGATGTATAAGATTTCTAGCCCTCTTCCCAGTCTCTCCCCTCCACCCATCCTATACATGTCTTCACACTGTTACCCACTCAATCACCTTGGCTGTCCTCTGGACAACACACATGGTTCAGTATAATTAGTTACCTCTCAGATGAATAGACCAATAACTTCCAACGGCTGTGAGGCTTTTAAGAAGGCAAGACGCCACCGTCGGTGAAAGGACCAGATTGGCCTATATTATTGTTGATTGACAGCCTGAGATGGTGTCAACAGCAGACAGACAGGCCCACCCTCCTCACAGAAGTGGTGTTCTCACAGCTTGCTGATACAATCACTCACCACTTGTAATCACCATTGTTTTAGTCAAATAGCTTTATTTGACAGTTGTGTGTTTCTTAGGCCTGTTGTTTTTTTCCTTCCTTTTGAAAGCCTGTGAGGCCTTGGGAGCCTGTTTGCGTTGATCCGACTAAACCACTATAATCAGCCTCGCTGAGAGCAGGCAGAGAGCGGGAGGGAGGGAGGGACGGAGAGGGAGAGAGAGAGAGCACTTACACTGCAAACCACTCCTCCACCCAACGCTTCTCTCCATCAAAGACAAAAAAAAGCAATTAAAATCATAAGCCACACATGTGGAAAATGACGGCAGGCACAATAGACTTTACCCTGAGAGCAGATCACCCGTAGGAGTAAATGTCAACTCCCGCGGTGAGCCCAGGTTATGTTCTGGGTTGCTATGGAACTGTCTCTCTGGAGCCAGGCTACAGCCAGTTGTCCTCTCTTCTCTGGGGGGGTGAAAAGTCTGTTTGCATTGGCTTTTCAGTTCTGTACCACATCATACGTGTCTATTGACTGTGTCCATGTAGGGCATGTTACTGTACAGTTTAGTGTAGGGGATGCAGTGTCAGTTATTGATTTGGACCTGAAGATTTCACCATGAATCCCCTCTATGCTCCATCATTGACCCGATCTCCCCTAGTCCCCACAGCTGTGACCTCTCTCCTCCTCAACTTCTCCCTCCTAGGGTACTGGTCTCTCTTACTTGCTCTCTCGCTTTCTCACTCTCTCTCACTCTGTGAGACACACACACACACACACACACACACACACACACACACACACACACACACACACACACACACACACACACACACACACACACACACAGATACAGACACACACAAACACACACACACACAGACACACAGACACACACTGTACACACACATATAATAGAGAGTAATGTCTTTAGATACAGAGCTGTAGTGTGAGACACACACACTTACTTGAGAGAGAGATACAGAGGGAGAGAGAGAAAGAGACACACAGAGAGAGAGAGATACAGAGAGAGAGGGAGAGAGAGAGCGACACACACACACAAACAGAGAGGGAGAGAGAGAGACAGAGAGAGAGAGAGATACACATATACACACACACACACACACACATACACACACAGAGGGAGACAGAGACACACAGAGAGAGAGGAGCTCTGGAGTGTAATGTTTCCACAGCTGCCGCAGCAGGGGTCAGTCCTGTCATGTGCTTCACCACACTGACCTTGGGGACAAGCGGCAATGTGCCTTCAAACAGCGACACAGCCCAGCATGCTCTGGACCAAAGTGTCTTGACAACATTTACCATCACTGCAATGCTGTTAGATATTGTACAACAAGGCAAAAACTTCCCATTTCTACAATATCAAGTTATTAGTTGCTTTGACTTCCCAGTGTAGGAGGCAAAGCCGTGTATTTAGATAGTTTGCTGTATGTGTAACTACACTACAGGGAATCACTGGGTGTATGGTGTCAGTCCTTCTGGAATCCTTCAGCAGTGTAGGAGGCAGAGCCGTGTATTTAGATAGTTTGCTGTATGTGTAACTACACTACAGGGAATCACTGGGTGTATGGTGTCAGTCCTTCTGGAATCCTTCAGCAGTGTAGGAGGCAGAGCCGTGTATTTAGATAGTTTGCTGTATGTGTAACTACACTACAGGGAATCACTGGGTGTATGGTGTCAGTCCTTCTGGAATCCTTCAGCAGTGTAGGAGGCAGAGCCGTGTATTTAGATAGTTTGCTGTATGTGTAACTACACTACAGGGAATCACTGGGTGTATGGTGTCAGTCCTTCTGGAATCCTTCAGCAGTGTAGGAGGCAGAGCCGTGTATTTAGATAGTTTGCTGTATGTGTAACTACACTACAGGGAATCACTGGGTGTATGGTGTCAGTCCTTCTGGAATCCTTCAGCAGGAATTTCATTTTGCAATAAAGCAAACAAACAAAACCAAAGTATATAGTTGCATAATGTAATGAAGTAACAAGTGTAAATGGCTGAACAAAAGATGAATATAGACCGAGACTACAGAACGTATCCTACCAGTCAGATATTTTAGTCAACTGTCTTTCCTGTTCTTAGTTTTGGATTCTGTTGTCGTCACACTACTTCGTGACCTCAACACCACACTTCCACAAATCCCTGTGCTCCTCTGTCTGGTGTGAATGCAGCACTCAATCTCACAGCTCTGTTTTCTTCAAACATGCTTTACCTTTATACATGCGTAGGAGAGCAGGTGGAGAAGTCGGCGTTCTGAGGACAAGAGGAGTGTATAGGTGGAGGGAGAGAAGCCCCAGAAAGCAGAGAAAACAATATTTTATAATTTTATTTAATCAGTGTTCTGACTAGGCAGCTATCGAGGAATGAATGCCCTGGTGAAAATTTGTTCTGGGAATTGCCAGGGGCCTCACGATACAATATTATCACGATACTTAGATGCCGATACGATATGTATTGTGATTCTCATTCTATATGTATTGGGATTCTCATTCTATATGTATTGGGATTCTCATGTGATTCTCATTCTATATGTATTGGGATTCTCATTCTATATGTATTGGGATTCTCATTCTATATGTATTGGGATTCTCATTCTATATGTATTGGGATTCTCATTCTATATGTATTGGGATTCTCATTCTATATGTATTGGGATTCTCATTCTATATGTATTGGGATTCTCGCGTGATTCTCATTCTATATGTATTGGGATACTCATGTGATTCTCATTCTATATGTATTGGGATTCTCATGTGATTCTCATTCTATATGTTTTGGGATTCTCATGTGATTCTCATTCTATATGTATTGGGATTCTCATGTGATTCTCATTCTATATGTATTGGGATTCTCATGTGATTCTCATTCTATATGTAGTGGGTTTCTCATGTGATTCTCATTCTATATGTATTGGGATTCTCATGTGATTCTCATTCTATATGTATTGGGATTCTCATTCTATATGTATTGGGATTCTCATTCTATATGTATTGGGATTCTCGCGTGATTCTCATTCTATATGTATTGGGATTCTCATGTGATTCTCATTCTATATGTATTGGGATTCTCATGTGATTCTCATTCTATATGCATTGGGATTCTCATGTGATTCTCATTCTATATGTATTGGGATTCTCATGTGATTCTCATTCTATATGTAGTGGGTTTCTCATGTGATTCTCATTCTATATGTATTGGGATTCTCATGTGATTCTCATTCTATATGTATTGGGATTCTCATGTGATTCTCATTCTATATGTATTGGGATTCTCATGTGATTCTCATTCTATATGTATTGGGATTCTCATGTGATTCTCATTCTATATGTATTGGGGTTCTCATGTGATTCTCATTCTATATGTATTGGGATTCTCATGTGATTCTCATTCTATATGTATTGGGATTCTCATGTGATTCTCATTCTATATGTATTGGGATTCTCATGTGATTCTCATTCTATATGTATTGGGATTCTCATGTGATTCTCATTCTATATGTATTGGGATTCTCACGTGATTCTCATTCTATATGTATTGGGATTCTCACGTGATTCTCATTCTATATGTAGTGGGTTTCTCATGTGATTCTCATTCTATATGTATTGGGATTCTCACGTGATTCTCATTCTATATGTATTGGGATTCTCATGTGATTCTCATTCTATATGTATTGGGATTCTCATTCTATATGTATTGTGATTCTCATTCTATATGTATTGGGATTCTCACGTGATTCTCATTCTATATGTATTGGGATTCTCATGTGATTCTCATTCTATATGTATTGGGATTCTCATGTGATTCTCATTCTATATGTATTGGGATTCTCATTCTATATGTATTGTGATTCTCATGTGATTCTCATTCTATATGTATTGGGATTCTCATTCTATATGTATTGTGATTCTCATTCTATATGTATTGGGATTCTCACGTGATTCTCATTCTATATGTATTGGGATTCTCATGTGATTCTCATTCTATATGTATTGGGATTCTCACGTGATTCTCATTCTATATGTATTGGGATTCTCATGTGATTCTCATTCTATATGTATTGGGATTCTCATTCTATATGTATTGTGATTCTCATTCTATATGTATTGGGATTCTCACGTGATTCTCATTCTATATGTATTGGGATTCTCATGTGATTCTCATTCTATATGTATTGGGATTCTCATGTGATTCTCATTCTATATGTATTGTGATTCTCATTCTATATGTATTGGGATTCTCATTCTATATGTATTGGGATTCTCATTCTATATGTATTGGGATTCTCACGTGATTCTCATTCTATATGTATTGGGATTCTCATTCTATATGTATTGTGATTCTCATTCTTTATGTATTGGGATTCTCATGTGATTCTCATTCTATATGTATTGAGAAGCTCACGTGATTCTCATTCTATATGTATTGTGATTCTCATTCTATATGTATTGGGATTCTCACGTGATTCTCATTCTATATGTATTGGGATTCTCATGTGATTCTCATTCTATATGTATTGGGATTCTCATGTGATTCTCATTCTATATGTATTGAGATGCTCACGTGATTCTCATTCTATATGTATTGTGATTCTCATTCTATATGTATTGGGATTCTCACGTGATTCTCATTCTATATGTATTGGGATTCTCATGTGATTCTCATTCTATATGTATTGTGATTCTCATTCTATATGTATTGGGATTCTCATGTGAATCTCATTATATATGTATTGGGATTCTCATGTGATTCTCATTCTATATGTATTGAGATTATCATGTGAATCTCATTATATATGTATTGGGATTCTCATGTGATTCTCATTCTATATGTATTGAGATTCTCATGTGATTCTCATTCTATATGTATTGGGATTCTCATGTGAATCTCATTATATATGTATTGGGATTCTCATGTGATTCTCATTCTATATTTATTGAGATTCTCATGTGATTCTCATTCTATATGTATTGGGATTCTCATGTGAATCTCATTCTATATGTATTGGGATTCTCATGTGATTCTCATTCTATATGTATTGGGATTCTCATGTGATTCTCATTCTATATGTATTGGGATTCTCACGTGATTCTCATTCTATATGTATTGGGATTCTCATGTGATTCTCATTCTATATGTATTGGGATTCTCATTCTATATGTATTGTGATTCTCATTCTATATGTATTGGGATTCTCATGTGATTCTCATTCTATATGTATTGGGATTCTCATGTGATTCTCATTCTATATGTATTGGGATTCTCATGTGATTCTCATTCTATATGTATTGTGATTCTCATTCTATATGTATTGGGATTCTCATGTGAATCTCATTATATATGTATTGGGATTCTCATGTGATTCTCATTCTATATGTATTGAGATTCTCATGTGAATCTCATTATATATGTATTGGGATTCTCATGTGAATCTCATTATATATGTATTGGGATTCTCATGTGATTCTCATTATATATGTATTGGGATTCTCATGTGATTCTCATTCTATATGTATTGAGATTCTCATGTGATTCTCATTCTATATGTATTGGGATTCTCATGTGATTCTCATTCTATATGTATTGGGATTCTCATGTGATTCTCATTCTATATGTATTGTGATTCTCATTCTATATGTATTGGGATTCTCATGTGAATCTCATTATATATGTATTGGGATTCTCATGTGATTCTCATTCTATATGTATTGAGATTCTCATGTGAATCTCATTATATATGTATTGGGATTCTCATGTGAATCTCATTATATATGTATTGGGATTCTCATGTGATTCTCATTATATATGTATTGGGATTCTCATGTGATTCTCATTCTATATGTATTGGGATTCTCATGTGAATCTCATTCTATATGTATTGGGATTCTCATGTGATTCTCATTCTATATGTATTGGGATTCTCATGTGAATCTCATTCTATATTTATTGGGATTCTCATTCTATATGTATTGGGATTCTCATGTGATTCTCATTCTATATGTATTGGGATTCTCATTCTATATGTATTGGGATTCTCATGTGATTCTCATTCTATATGTATTGGGATTCTCATTCTATATGTATTGGGATTCTCATTCTATATGTATTGGGATTCTCATGTGATTCTCATTCTATATGTATTGGGATTCGATCCTGTGTTTTTTATTGCGATTCGATCTTCCAGACATATTACTCACCTTATGTCTGCTGCAGAGGGATGAGGAGAGCAATGAGGAAACGAGTTTTCAACAGTCATAGAAATAAAATTGCCCAAAACCAATGGGCTCCCTGTTTAAAAAGATGTACAACAAGCTGTGGAGGAACAATACTGGAGTTTTTGTGCAGCAAATTAGCACAACAATGATATTGTGGTTAGAAGTCGACCGATTATGATTTTTCAACGCCGATACCGATTATTAGAGGACAAAAAAATACTGAATGAACACTTTTATTTTAACTTAATATAATACATATGGGTTTTTGGATGGGTGTTCTTAAGGTGATTCCACAGGTTGGTTGTATGTTCTGATTTAGTCGTTGCTGACCCCATGTTTACATCTTTATCACAAATAAGACACCTTGCTTTCCCTGGTGCCAATTCCATGTAATAGTCCCACACTGGTGCTCTACTTTTCTCTGCCATCTGTAAAACACACACACAGCTCTGAAGGGACAATGACACTAAAGAGTCTGCTTAGGAGACAAATACTCTCAACTGTTTGAATAAAAATAGAGTTTAAGTTACCTGTGATGAATGTTGAAAACAAAAACTGTAATTTCTATATGCAGGAAATCCTATTTTAATAATGGACATGGTAAGAAGTAACTACCAAAGTGCGAGTCATAATTCCCATGACACCTTCTAGCAAAATCTGAAAAACAGTTTCTTCATTCATTTATTCCATAGGATATTTTTAGATTCCCTTTTAATGCTGTCTAGCAACTTACCTTGGCTTACTGCATTCGTGTAACAGGCAGTCTCCTTGTGGAGTGCAATGAGAGGCAGGTGGTTAGGGCGTTGGACTAGTTAACTCTAAGGTTGCAAGATTGGATCCCCCGAAGTGACAAGGTAAAAATCTGTCATTCTGCCTCGTTCCTAGGCCGTTATTGAAAATAAGAATGTGTTCTTAGCTGACTTGCCAAGTTAAATAAAGATTAAATAAAGGTGTGGGGAAACAAATCGTAAAAATCGCCGCCCAAAAATAACGATTTCCGCTTGTTATGAAAACTTGAAATTGGCCCTAAATAATCGGCCATTCCGATTAATCGGTCGACCTCTAATTGTGATATAGTCAATGATAACGATATATCATCAACAATGATATCCCGATGTGTAGCTGTATCGACCCCCCCCCCATCACTACTGATAATCCAGCACAGATTAGACATATTTACACTACAGGTGGTTTGGGAACAGTATGGTGTTCAGCCCTTTCTGCTTCTTCACAGATTATATATTCCCAAATATTTAATGCTCATGATTTTGTGTTTATCCATGGCCTTAAGAAGCAGTTGTCTTTCTCTAGTTCTCTAGTGGCTCTGTGAACAGGGGCTACATCAGTGGTCTGAGGGCTCTCTCTAGTTCTCTAGTGGCTCTGTGAACAGGGGCTACATCAGTGGTCTGAGGGCTCTCTCTAGTTCTCTAGTGGCTCTGTGAACAGGGGCTACATCAGTGGTCTGAGGGCTCTCTCTAGTTCTCTAGTGGCTCTGTGAACAGGGGCTACATCAGTGGTCTGAGGGCTCTCTCTAGTTCTCTAGTGGCTCTGTGAACAGGGGCTACATCAGTGGTCTGAGGGCTCTCTCTAGTTATCTAGTGGCTCTGTGAACAGGGGCTATATCAGTGGTCTGAGGGCTCTCTCTAGTTCTCTAGTGGCTCTGTGAACAGGGGCTACATCAGTGGTCTGAGGGCTCTCTCTAGTTCTCTAGTGGCTCTGTGAACAGGGGCTACATCAGTGGTCTGAGGGCTCTCTCTAGTTCTCTAGTGGCTCTGTGAACAGGGGCTACATCAGTGGTCTGAGGGCTCTCTCTAGTTCTCTAGTGGCTCTGTGAACAGGGGCTACATCAGTGGTCTGAGGGCTCTCTCTAGTTCTCTAGTGGCTCTGTGAACAGGGGCTACATCAGTGGTCTGAGGGCTCTCTCTAGTTCTCTAGTGGCTCTGTGAACAGGGGCTACTTCAGTGGTCTGAGGGCTCTCTCTAGTTCTCTAGTGGCTCTGTGAACAGGGGCTACATCAGTGGTCTGAGGGCTCTCTCTAGTTCTCTAGTGGCTCTGTGAACAGGGGCTACATCAGTGGTCTGAGGGCTCTCTCTAGTTCTCTAGTGGCTCTGTGAACAGGGGCTACATCAGTGGTCTGAGGGCTCTCTCTAGTTCTCTAATGGCTCTGTGAACAGGGGCTACATCAGTGGTCTGAGGGCTCTCTCTAGTTCTCTAGTGGCTCTGTGAACAGGGGCTACTTCAGTGGTCTGAGGGCTCTCTAGTTCTCTAGTGGCTCTGTGAACAGGGGCTACATCAGTGGTCTGAGGGCTCTCTCTAGTTCTCTAGTGGCTCTGTGAACAGGGGCTACATCAGTGGTCTGAGGGCTCTCTCTAGTTCTCTAGTGGCTCTGTGAACAGGGGCTACATCAGTGGTCTGAGGGCTCTCTCTAGTTCTCTAGTGGCTCTGTGAACAGGGGCTACATCAGTGGTCTGAGGGCTCTCTCTAGTTCTCTAGTGGCTCTGTGAACAGGGGCTACATCAGTGGTCTGAGGGCTCTCTCTAGTTCTCTAGTGGCTCTGTGAACAGGGGCTACTTCAGTGGTCTGAGGGCTCTCTCTAGTTCTCTAGTGGCTCTGTGAACAGGGGCTACATCAGTGGTCTGAGGGCTCTCTCTAGTTCTCTAGTGGCTCTGTGAACAGGGGCTACATCAGTGGTCTGAGGGCTCTCTCTAGTTCTCTAGTGGCTCTGTGAACAGGGGCTACATCAGTGGTCCGAGGACTCTCTAGTTCTCTAATGGCTCTGTGAACAGGGGCTACATCAGTGGTCCGAGGACTCTCTCTAGTTATCTAGTGGCTCTGTGAACAGGGGCTACATCAGTGGTCTGAGGGCTCTCTAGTTCTCTAATGGCTCTGTGAACAGGGGCTACATCAGTGGTCTGAGGGCTCTCTCTAGTTCTCTAGTGGCTCTGTGAACAGGGGCTACATCAGTGGTCCGAGGACTCTCTCTAGTTATCTAGTGGCTCTGTGAACAGGGGCTACATCAGTGTACCGAGGGCTCTCTCTAGTTCTCTAGTGGCTCTGTGTACAGGGGCTACATCAGTGGTCTGAGGGTTCTCTCTAGTTATCTAGTGGCTCTGTGAATAGGTGCTACTTCAGTGGTCTGAGGGCTCTCTCTAGTTATCTAGTGGCTCTGTGAACAGGGGCTACATCAGTGGTCTGAGGGCTCTCTCTATTTCTCTAGTGGCTCTGTGAACAGGGGCTACATCAGTGGTCTGAGGGCTCTCTCTAGTTCTCTAGTGGCTCTGTGAACAGGGGCTACATCAGTGGTCTGAGGGCTCTCTAGTTATCTAGTGGCTCTATGAATAGGGGCTATTTCAGTGGTCTGAGGGCTCTCTCTAGTTATCTAGTGGCTCTGTGAATAGGGGCTACATCAGTGGTCTGAGGGCTCTCTCTAGTTATCTAGTGGCTCTGTGAACAGGGGCTACATCAGTGGTCTGAGGGCTCTCTCTAGTTCTCTAGTGGCTCTGTGAACAGGGGCTACATCAGTGGTCTGAGGGCTCTCTCTAGTTATCTAGTGGCTCTGTGAACAGGGGCTACATCAGTGGTCCGAGGACTCTCTCTAGTTATCTAGTGGCTCTGTGTACAGGGGCTACATCAGTGTACCGAGGGCTCTCTCTAGTTATCTAGTGGCTCTGTGAACAGCGGCTACATCAGTGGTCTGAGGGTTCTCTCTAGTTATCTAGTGGCTCTGTGAATAGGTGCTACTTCAGTGGTCTGAGGGCTCTCTCTAGTTATCTAGTGGCTCTGTGAACAGGGGCTACATCAGTGGTCTGAGGGCTCTCTAGTTATCTAGTGGCTCTATGAATAGGGGCTATTTCAGTGGTCTGAGGGCTCTCTCTAGTTATCTAGTGGCTCTGTGAATAGGGGCTACATCAGTGGTCTGAGGGCTCTCTCTAGTTCTCTAGTGGCTCTGTGAACAGGGGCTACATCAGTGTACTGAGGGCTCTCTCTAGTTCTCTAGTGGCTCTGTGAACAGGGGCTACATCAGTGGTCTGAGGGCTCCCTCTAGTTCTCTAGTGGCTCTGTGAACAGGGGCTACATCAGTGGTCTGAGGGCTCTCTCTAGTTATCTAGTGGCTCTGTGTACAGGGGCTACATCAGTGTACTGAGGGCTCTCTCTAGTTCTCTAGTGGCTCTGTGAATAGGGGCTACATTAGTGGTCTGAGGGCTCTCTCTAGTTATCTAGTGGCTCTGTGAATAGGGGCTACTTCAGTGGTCTGAGGGCTCTCTCTAGTTCTCTAGTGGCTCTGTGAACAGGGGCTACATCAGTGGTCTGAGGGCTCTCTCTAGTTATCTAGTGGCTCTGTGAACAGGGGCTACATCAGTGGTCTGAGGGCTCTCTCTTGTTATCTAGTGGCTCTGTGAACAGGGGCTACATCAGTGGTCTGAGGACTCTCTCTAGTTATCTAGTGGCTCTGTGAACAGGGGCTACATAATTGGTCTGAGGGCTCTCTCTAGTTCTCTAGTGGCTCTGTGAACAGGGGCTACATCAGTGGTCTGAGGGCTCTCTCTAGTTCTCTAGTGGCTCTGTGAACAGGGGCTACATAATTGGTCTGAGGGCTCTCTCTAGTTCTCTAGTGGCTCTGAACAGGGGCTACATAATTGGTCTGAGGGCTCTCTCTAGTTCTCTAGTGGCTCTGTGAACAGGGGCTACATCAGTGGTCTGAGGGCTCTCTCTAGTTATCTAGTGGCTCTGTGACTAGGGGCTACTTCAGTGGTCTGAGGGCTCTTTCTAGTTATCTAGTGGCTCTGTGAATAGGGGCTACTTCAGTGGTCTCAGGGCTCTCTCTAGTTCTCTAGTGGCTCTGTGAATAGGGGCTACTTCAGTGGTCTGAGGACTCTCTCTAGTTCTCTAGTGGCTCTGTGAATAGGGGCTATATCAGTGGTCTGAGGGCTCTCTCTAGGTATCTAGTGGCTCTGTGAACAGGGGCTACTTCAGTGGTCTGAGGACTCTCTCTAGTTCTCTAGTGGCTCTGTGAACAGGGGCTACTTCAGTGGTCTCAGGGCTCTCTCTAGTTATCTAGTGGCTCTGTGAATAGGGGCTACATCAGTGGTCTGAGGGCTCTCTCTAGTTACCTAGTGGCTCTGTTAACAGGGGCTACATCAGTGGTCCGAGGGCTCTCTAGTTCTCTAGTGGCTCTGTGAACAGGGGCTACATCAGTGGTCTGAGGGCTCTCTCTTGTTCTCTAGTGGCTCTGTGAACAGGGACTACATCAGTGGTCTGAGGGCTCTCTCTAGGTATCTAGTGGCTCTGTGAACAGGGGCTACTTCAGTGGTCTGAGGACTCTCTCTAGTTCTCTAGTGGCTCTGTGAACAGGGGCTACTTCAGTGGTCTCAGGGCTCTCTCTAGTTATCTAGTGGCTCTGTGAATAGGGGCTACATCAGTGGTCTGAGGGCTCTCTCTAGTTACCTAGTGGCTCTGTTAACAGGGGCTACATCAGTGGTCCGAGGGCTCTCTAGTTCTCTAGTGGCTCTGTGAACAGGGGCTACATCAGTGGTCTGAGGGCTCTCTCTTGTTCTCTAGTGGCTCTGTGAACAGGGACTACATCAGTGGTCTGAGGGCTCTCTCTAGTTATCTAGTGGCTCTGTGAATAGGGGCTACTTCAGTGGTCTGAGGGCTCTCTCTAGTTCTCTAGTGGCTCTGTGAACAGGGGCTACATCAGTGGTCTGAGGGCTCTCTCTTGTTCTCTAGTGGCTCTGTGAACAGGGACTACATCAGTGGTCTGAGGGCTCTCTCTAGTTATCTAGTGGCTCTGTGAATAGGGGCTACTTCAGTGGTCTGAGGGCTCTCTCTAGTTATCTAGTGGCTCTGTGAATAGGGGCTACATCAGTGGTCTGAGGGCTCTCTCTAGTTCTCTAGTGGCTCTGTGAACAGGGGCTACATCAGTGTACTGAGGGCTCTCTCTAGTTCTCTAGTGGCTCTGTGAACAGGGGCTACATCAGTGGTCTGAGGGCTCCCTCTAGTTCTCTAGTGGCTCTGTGAACAGGGGCTACATCAGTGGTCTGAGGGTTCTCTCTATTTCTCTAGTGGCTCTGTGAATAGGGGCTACATCAGTGGTCTGAGGGCTCTCTCTAGTTCTCTAGTGGCTCTGTGAATAGGGGCTACATCAGTGGTCTGAGGGCTCTCTCTAGTTCTCTAGTGGCTCTGTGAACAGGGGCTACATCAGTGTACTGAGGGCTCTCTCTAGTTCTCTAGTGGCTCTGTGAACAGGGGCTACATCAGTGGTCTGAGGGCTCCCTCTAGTTCTCTAGTGGCTCTGTGAATAGGGGCTACATCAGTGGTCTGAGGGCTCTCTCTAGTTCTCTAGTGGCTCTGTGAACAGGGGCTACATCAGTGTACTGAGGGCTCTCTCTAGTTCTCTAGTGGCTCTGTGAACAGGGGCTACATCAGTGGTCTGAGCGCTCCCTCTAGTTCTCTAGTGGCTCTGTGAACAGGGGCTACATCAGTGGTCTGAGGGCTCTCTCTAGTTCTCTAGTGGCTCTGTGAACAGGGGCTACATCAGTGGTCTGAGGGCTCTCTCTAGTTATCTAGTGGCTCTGTGTACAGGGGCTACATCAGTGTACTGAGGGCTCTCTCTAGTTATCTAGTGGCTCTGTGAACAGGGGCTACATCAGTGGTCTGAGGGCTCTCTAGTTCTCTAGTGGCTCTGTGAATAGGGGCTACATTAGTGGTCTGAGGGCTCTCTCTAGTTATCTAGTGGCTCTGTGAATAGGGGCTACTTCAGTGGTCTGAGGGCTCTCTCTAGTTCTCTAGTGGCTCTGTGAACAGGGGCTACATCAGTGGTCTGAGGGCTCTCTCTAGTTATCTAGTGGCTCTGTGAACAGGGGCTACATCAGTGGTCTGAGGGCTCTCTCTAGTTATCTAGTGGCTCTGTGAACAGGGGCTACATCAGTGGTCTGAGGACTCTCTCTAGTTATCTAGTGGCTCTGTGAACAGGGGCTACATAATTGGTCTGAGGGCTCTCTCTAGTTCTCTAGTGGCTCTGTGAACAGGGGCTACATCAGTGGTCTGAGGGCTCTCTCTAGTTCTCTAGTGGCTCTGTGAACAGGGGCTACATAATTGGTCTGAGGGCTCTCTCTAGTTCTCTAGTGGCTCTGAACAGGGGCTACATAATTGGTCTGAGGGCTCTCTCTAGTTCTCTAGTGGCTCTGTGAACAGGGGCTACATCAGTGGTCTGAGGGCTCTCTCTAGTTATCTAGTGGCTCTGTGACTAGGGGCTACTTCAGTGGTCTGAGGGCTCTTTCTAGTTATCTAGTGGCTCTGTGAACAGGGGCTACTTCAGTGGTCTCAGGGCTCTCTCTAGTTCTCTAGTGGCTCTGTGAATAGGGGCTACTTCAGTGGTCTGAGGACTCTCTCTAGTTCTCTAGTGGCTCTGTGAATAGGGGCTATATCAGTGGTCTGAGGGCTCTCTCTAGGTATCTAGTGGCTCTGTGAACAGGGGCTACTTCAGTGGTCCGAGGGCTCTCTAGTTCTCTAGTGGCTCTGTGAACAGGGGCTACATCAGTGGTCTGAGGGCTCTCTCTTGTTCTCTAGTGGCTCTGTGAACAGGGACTACATCAGTGGTCTGAGGGCTCTCTCTAGTTCTCTTGTGGCTCTGTGAACAGGGGCTACATCAGTGGTCTGAGGGCTCTCTCTAGTTATCTAGTGGCTCTGTGAACAGGGGCTACATCAGTGGTCTGAGGGCTCTCTCTAGTTCTCTAGTGGCTCTGTGAACATGGGCTACATCAGTGGTCTGAGGGCTCTCTCTAGTTATCTAGTGGCTCTGTGAACAGGGGCTACATCAGTGGTCTGAGGGCTCTCTCTAGTTCTCTAGTGGCTCTGTGAACAGGGGCTACATCAGTGGTCTGAGGGCTCTCTCTAGTTCTCTAGTGGCTCTGTGAATAGGGGCTACATCAGTGGTCTGAGGGCTCTCTAGTTATCTAGTGGCTCTGTGAATAGGGGCTACTTCAGTGGTCTGAGGGCTCTCTCTAGTTATCTAGTGGCTCTGTGAACAGGGCTACTTCAGTGGTCTGAGGGCTCTCTCTAGTTATCTAGTGGCTCTGTGAATAGGGGCTACATCAGTGGTCTGAGGGCTCTCTCTAGTTCTCTAGTGGCTCTGTGAACAGGGACTACATCAGTGGTCTGAGGGCTCTCTCTAGTTATCTAGTGGCTCTGTGAATAGGGGCTACATCAGTGGTCTGAGGGCTCTCTCTAGTTATCTAGTGGCTCTGTGAACAGGGGCTACATCAGTGGTCTGAGGGCTCTCTCTAGTTCTCTAGTGGCTCTGTGAATAGGGGCTACATCAGTGGCCTGAGGGTTCTCTCTCGTTCTCTAGTGGCTCTGTGAACAGGGGCTACATCAGTGGTCTGAGGGCTCTCTCTAGTTCTCTAGTGGCTCTGTGAATAGGGGCTACATCAGTGGTCTGAGGGTTCTCTCTCGTTCTCTAGTGGCTCTGTGAACAGGGGCTACATCAGTGGTCTGAGGGCTCTCTCTAGTTCTCTAGTGGCTCTGTGAACAGAGGCTACATCAGTGGTCTGAGGTCTCTCTAGTTATCTAGTGGCTCTGTGAACAGGGGCTATATCAGTGGTCTGAGGGCTCTCTCTAGTTCTCTAGTGGCTCTGTGAACAGAGGCTACATCAGTGGTCTGAGGGCTCTCTAGTTATCTAGTGGCTCTGTGAACAGGGGCTACATCAGTGGTCTGAGGGCTCTCTCTAGTTCTCTAGTGGCTCTGTGAATAGGGGCTACATCAGTGGTCTGAGGGTTCTCTCTCGTTCTCTAGTGGCTCTGTGAACAGGGGCTACATCAGTGGTCTGAGGGCTCTCTTGTTCTCTAGTGGCTCTGTGAACAGGGGCTATATCAGTGGTCTGAGGGCTCTCTCTAGTTCTCTAGTGGCTCTGTGAATAGGGGCTACATCAGTGGTCTGAGGGTTCTCTCTCGTTCTCTAGTGGCTCTGTGAACAGGGGCTACATCAGTGGTCTGAGGCTCTCTCTTGTTCTCTAGTGGCTCTGTGAACAGGGGCTATATCAGTGGTCTGAGGGCTCTCTCTTGTTCTCTAGGCTCTGTGAACAGGGGCTATATCAGTGGTCTGAGGGCTCTCTCTGTTCTCTAGTGGCTCTGTGAACAGGGGCTACATCATCAGTGCTACATCTGAGGGCTCTCTCTTGTTCTCTAGTGGCTCTGTGAACAGGGGCTACATCAGTGGTCTGAGGGCTCTCTCTTCGTTCTCTAGTGGCTCTGTGAACAGGGGCTACATCAGTGGTCTGAGGGCTCTCTCTTGTTCTCTAGTGGCTCTGTGAACAGGGGCTACATCAGTGGTGTGAGGGCTCTCTCTTGTTCTCAGTGGCTCTGTGAACAGGGGCTCATCTCTGAGGGCTCTCTAGTTCTCTAGTGGCTCTGTGAACAGGGGCTACATCAGTGGTCTGAGGGCTCTCTCTAGTTCTAGTGGTTCTCTAGTGGCTCTGTGAACAGGGGCTACATCAGTGGTCTGAGGGCTCTCTCTAGTTCTCTAGTGGCTCTGTGAACAGGGGCTACACATCAGTGGTCTGAGGGGCTACATCAGTGGTCTGAGGGCTCTCTCTAGTTCTCTAGTGGCTCTGTGAATAGGGGCTACATCAGTGGTCTGAGGGTCTCTCTCGTTCTCTAGTGGCTCTGTGAACAGGGGCTACATCAGTGGTCTGAGGGCTCTCTCTAGTTCTCTAGTGGCTCTGTGAACAGAGGCTACATCAGTGGTCTGAGGTCTCTCTAGTTATCTAGTGGCTCTGAACAGGGGCATCAGTGGTCTGAGGGCTCTCTCTAGTTCTCTAGTGGCTCTGTGAACAGAGGCTACATCAGAGGTCTGAGGGCTCTCTAGTTATCTAGTGGCTCTGTGAACAGGGGCTACATCAGTGGTCTGAGGGCTCTCTCTAGTTCTCTAGTGGCTCTGTGAATAGCGGCTACATCAGTGGTCTGAGGGTTCTCTCTCGTTCTCTAGTGGCTCTGTGAACAGGGGCTACATCAGTGGTCTGAGGGCTCTCTCTTGTTCTCTAGTGGCTCTGTGAACAGGGGCTACATCAGTGGTCTGAGGGCTCTCTCTAGTTCTCTAGTGGCTCTGTGAACAGGGGCTACATCAGTGGTCTGAGGGCTCTCTCTAGTTCTCTAGTGGCTCTGTGAACAGGGGCTACATCAGTGGTCTGAGGGCTCTCTCTAGTTCTCTAGTGGCTCTGTGAACAGGGGCTATATCAGTGGTCTGAGGGTTCTCTCTCGTTCTCCAGTGGCTCTGTGAACAGGGGCTACATCAGTGGTCTGAGGGCTCTCTCTAGTTCTCTAGTGGCTCTGTGAACAGAGGCTACATCAGTGGTCTGAGGTCTCTCTAGTTATCTAGTGGCTCTGTGAATAGGTGCTACTTCAGTGGGCTGAGGGCTCTCTCTTGTTCTCTAGTGGCTCTGTGAACAGGGACTACATCAGTGGTCTGAGGGCTCTCTCTAGTTCTCTAGTGGCTCTGTGAATAGGGGCTACTTCAGTGGTCTGAGGGCTCTCTAGTTATCTAGTGGCTCTGTGAACAGGGGCTACATCAGTGGTCTGAGGGCTCTCTCTAGTTCTCTAGTGGCTCTGTGAATAGCGGCTACATCAGTGGTCTGAGGGTTCTCTCTCGTTCTCTAGTGGCTCTGTGAACAGGGGCTACATCAGTGGTCTGAGGGCTCTCTCTTGTTCTCTAGTGGCTCTGTGAACAGGGGCTATATCAGTGGTCTGAGGGCTCTCTCTAGTTCTCTAGTGGCTCTGTGAATAGGGGCTATATCAGTGGTCTGAGGGCTCTCTCTAGTTCTCTAGTGGCTCTGTGAATAGGGGCTACATCAGTGGTCTGAGGGCTCTCTCTTGTTCTCTAGTGGCTCTGTGAACAGGGACTACATCAGTGGTCTGAGGGCTCTCTCTAGTTATCTAGTGGCTCTGTGAATAGGTGCTACTTCAGTGGTCTGAGGGCTCTCTCTTGTTCTCTAGTGGCTCTGTGAACAGGGACTACATCAGTGGTCTGAGGGCTCTCTCTAGTTCTCTAGTGGCTCTGTGAATAGGGGCTACTTCAGTGGTCTGAGGGCTCTCTCTAGTTCTCTAGTGGCTCTGTGAACAGGGGCTACATCAGTGGTCTGAGGGCTCTCTCTAGTTATCTAGTGGCTCTGTGAACAGGGGCTACATCAGTGGTCTGAGGGCTCTCTCTAGTTCTCTAGTGGCTCTGTGAACATGGGCTACATCAGTGGTCTGAGGGCTCTCTCTAGTTATCTAGTGGCTCTGTGAACAGGGGCTACATCAGTGGTCTGAGGGCTCTCTCTAGTTCTCTAGTGGCTCTGTGAACAGGGGCTACATCAGTGGTCTGAGGGCTCTCTCTAGTTCTCTAGTGGCTCTGTGAATAGGGGCTACATCAGTGGTCTGAGGGCTCTCTCTAGTTATCTAGTGGCTCTGTGAACAGGGGCTACATCAGTGGTCTGAGGGCTCTCTCTAGTTCTCTAGTGGCTCTGTGAATAGGGGCTACATCAGTGGCCTGAGGGTTCTCTCTCGTTCTCTAGTGGCTCTGTGAACAGGGGCTACATCAGTGGTCTGAGGGCTCTCTCTAGTTCTCTAGTGGCTCTGTGAACAGAGGCTACATCAGTGGTCTGAGGTCTCTCTAGTTATCTAGTGGCTCTGTGAACAGGGGCTATATCAGTGGTCTGAGGGCTCTCTCTAGTTCTCTAGTGGCTCTGTGAACAGAGGCTACATCAGTGGTCTGAGGGCTCTCTAGTTATCTAGTGGCTCTGTGAACAGGGGCTACATCAGTGGTCTGAGGGCTCTCTCTAGTTCTCTAGTGGCTCTGTGAATAGGGGCTACATCAGTGGTCTGAGGGTTCTCTCTCGTTCTCTAGTGGCTCTGTGAACAGGGGCTACATCAGTTGTCTGAGGGCTCTCTCTTGTTCTCTAGTGGCTCTGTGAACAGGGGCTATATCAGTGGTCTGAGGGCTCTCTCTAGTTCTCTAGTGGCTCTGTGAATAGGGGCTACATCAGTGGTCTGAGGGTTCTCTCTCGTTCTCTAGTGGCTCTGTGAACAGGGGCTACATCAGTGGTCTGAGGGCTCTCTCTTGTTCTCTAGTGGCTCTGTGAACAGGGGCTATATCAGTGGTCTGAGGGCTCTCTCTTGTTCTCTAGTGGCTCTGTGAACAGGGGCTACATCAGTGGTCTGAGGGCTCTCTCTCGTTCTCTAGTGGCTCTGTGAACAGGGGCTACATCAGTGGTCTGAGAGCTCTCTCTTGTTCTCTAGTGGCTCTGTGAACAGGGGCTACATCAGTGGTGTGAGGGCTCTCTCTTGTTCTCTAGTGGCTCTGTGAACAGGGGCTACATCAGTGGTCTGAGGGCTCTCTCTAGTTCTCTAGTGGCTCTGTGAACAGGGGCTACATCAGTGGTCTGAGGGCTCTCTCTAGTTCTCTAGTGGCTCTGTGAACAGGGGCTACATCAGTGGTCTGAGGGCTCTCTCTTGTTCTCAGTGGTCTACATCAGTGGTCTGAGGGCTCTCTCTTGTTCTCTAGTGGCTCTGTGAACAGGGGCTACATCAGTGGTCTGAGGGCTCTCTCTAGTTCTCTAGTGGCTCTGTGAATAGGGGCTACATCAGTGGTCTGAGGGTTCTCTCTCGTTCTCTAGTGGCTCTGTGAACAGGGGCTACATCAGTGGTCTGAGGGCTCTCTCTAGTTCTCTAGTGGCTCTGTGAATAGGGGCTACATCAGTGGTCTGAGGGTTCTCTCTCGTTCTCTAGTGGCTCTGTGAACAGGGGCTACATCAGTGGTCTGAGGGCTCTCTCTAGTTCTCTAGTGGCTCTGTGAACAGAGGCTACATCAGTGGTCTGAGGTCTCTCTAGTTATCTAGTGGCTCTGTGAACAGGGGCTATATCAGTGGTCTGAGGGCTCTCTCTAGTTCTCTAGTGGCTCTGTGAACAGAGGCTACATCAGTGGTCTGAGGGCTCTCTAGTTATCTAGTGGCTCTGTGAACAGGGGCTACATCAGTGGTCTGAGGGCTCTCTCTAGTTCTCTAGTGGCTCTGTGAATAGCGGCTACATCAGTGGTCTGAGGGTTCTCTCTAGTTCTCTAGTGGCTCTGTGAACAGGGGCTACATCAGTGGTCTGAGGGCTCTCTCTTGTTCTCTAGTGGCTCTGTGAACAGGGGCTATATCAGTGGTCTGAGGGCTCTCTCTAGTTCTCTAGTGGCTCTGTGAATAGGGGCTACATCAGTGGTCTGAGGGTTCCCTCTCGTTCTCTAGTGGCTCTGTGAACAGGGGCTACATCAGTGGTCTGAGGGCTCTCTCTTGTTCTCTAGTGGCTCTGTGAACAGGGGCTCTCAGTGGTGGCTCTAGTGTGAACAGGGGCTACATCAGTGGTCTGAGGGCTCTCTCTTGTTCTCTAGTGGCTCTGTGAACAGGGGCTACATCAGTGGTCTGAGGGCTCTCTCTTGTTCTCTAGTGGCTCTGTGAACAGGGGCTACATCAGTGGTCTGAGGGCTCTCTCTAGTTCTCTAGTGGCTCTGTGAACAGGGGCTACATCAGTGGTCTGAGGGCTCTCTCTAGTTCTCTAGTGGCTCTGTGAACAGGGGCTACATCAGTGGTCTGAGGGCTCTCTCTTGTTCTCTAGTGGCTCTGTGAACAGGGGCTACATCAGTGGTCTGAGGGCTCTCTCTTGTTCTCTAGTGGCTCTGTGAACAGGGGCTACATCAGTGGTCTGAGGGCTCTCTCTAGTTATCTAGTGGCTCTGTGAACAGGGGCTATATCAGTGGTCTGAGGGCTCTCTCTAGTTCTCTAGTGGCTCTGTGAACAGGGGCTACATCAGTGGTCTGAGGGCTCTCTCTAGTTATCTAGTGGCTCTGTGAACAGGGGCTACATCAGTGGTCTGAGGGCTCTCTCTAGTTCTCTAGTGGCTCTGTGAACAGGGGCTACATCAGTGGTCTGAGGGCTCTCTCTAGTTATCTAGTGGCTCTGTGAACAGGGGCTACATCAGTGGTCTGAGGGCTCTCTCTAGTTATCTAGTGGCTCTGTGAACAGGGGCTATATCAGTGGTCTGAGGGCTCTCTCTTGTTCTCGGATCAGAGCTGGGCTTCATCTTTATCTCCCATGTCATCTGTAGCTCTTTTAAACAAACACACTGACTTGAGTCTGGCAGGAGTGGGGAAGGAAACCCATCTCTGATACTAACATGATAAGAAAGGCTATCTGTCGATAACATTTTGCTCCTCTTGGAGGAGAAGCTCCTAAAGCTCATTTAGCTTTCTATGGGTTTTGAAGGTGCCTGGCCCTTACTTTAGGCTGGTGTGTGTGTCTTGTCTACCGTGGTCCATCTCCAGCAATGTGAGTGCTGTATTTAGCCCTCACCAGCCAGGAGGATGGGTGTGTTGGTGAAGGAGGCATCTCTTTCTCTCGTTTGGCAAAATCCACATCAGCCCATTGACCCTTTCTATAAAACAGTAACCGAAATGAATGCTTTTGCTTCGGCACTTTCTCACTATTTTCTTGCTCGGTCAATGACCCCTCTCTCTCCTGATCTCTCTCTCCTGATCTCTCTCTCCTGATCTCTCTCTCCTGATCTTTCTCTCCTGATCTCTCTCTCCTGATCTCTCTCTCCTGATCTTTCTCAACCTGATCTCTCTCTCCTGATCTCTCTCTCCTGATCTCTCTCTCCTGATCTCTCTCTCCTGATCTTTCTCTCCTGATCTCTCTCTCCTGATCTCTCTCTCCTGATCTTTCTCAACCTGTTTTCCCCTCTCTCTGGTGTGAGATCTCTCTCTCCTGATCTCTCTCTCCTGATCTCTCTCTCCTGATCTTTCTCTCCTGATCTCTCTCTCCTGATCTCTCTCTCCTGATTATTTCACCCTTTGCTCCCTCACTCCTTCCTCCTCTCTCTTTCTCCAGACTCTGATTGCAGGTCTGTTAAAGTGCTGTACTCCCCCCTCCTCTGTGGTGTGAGAGACTGTTTTCCCCCTCTTCTGTGGTGTGAGAGAATGTTTCCCCCCTCCTCTGTGGTGTGAGATAATGTTTCCCCCCTCCTCTGTGGTGTGAGATAATGTCTCCCCCCTCCTCTGTGGTGTGAGATAATGTCTCCCCCTCCTCTGTGGTGTGAGAGAATGTTTCCCCCTCCTCTGTGGTGTGAGATAATGTTTCTCCCTCTGTGGTGTGAGATAATGTCTCCCCCTCCTCTGTGGTGTGAGAGAATGTTTCTCCCCCTCCTCTGTGGTGTGAGAGAATGTTTCCCCCTCCTCTGTGGTGTGAGATAATGTTTCCCCCCTCCTCTGTGGTGTGAGAGAATGTTCCCCCCCCTCTGTGGTGTGAGAGAATGGTTCCCCCTCCTCTGTGGTGTGAGAGACTGTTTCCCCCTCCTCTGTGGTGTGAGAGAATGTTTCCCCTCCTCTGTGGTGTGACATAATGTCTCCCCCTCCTCTGTGGTGTGAGAGAATGTTTCCCCCCTCCTCTGTGGTGTGAGATAATGTCTCCCCCTCCTCTGTGGTGTGAGAGAATGTTCCCCCTCCTCTGTGGTGTGAGAGAATGTTTCCCCCTCCTCTGTGGTGTGAGATAATGTTTCCCCCTCCTCTGTGGTGTGAGATAATGTTCCCCCTCCTCTGTGGTGTGAGATAATGTTTCCCCCCTCCTCTGTGGTGTGAGATAATGTCTCCCCCTCCTCTGTGGTGTGAGATAATGTCTCCCCCTCCTCTGTGGTGTGAGATAATGTCTCCCCCCTCCTCTGTGGTGTGAGAGAATGTTTCCCCCCTCCTCTGTGGTGTGAGATAATGTTTCCCCCCTCCTCTGTGGTGTGAGATAATGTCTCCCCCCTCTTCTGTGGTGTGAGAGAATGTTTCCCCCCTCCTCTGTGGTGTGAGATAATGTCTCCCCCCTCTTCTGTGGTGTGAGAGAATGTTTCCCCCCTCTGTGGTGTGAGAGAATGGTTCCCCCCTCCTCTGTGGTGTGAGAGACTGTTTTCCCCCTCTTCTGTGGTGTGAGAGAATGTTTCCCCCCTCCTCTGTGGTGTGACATAATGTTTCCCCCCTCCTCTGTGGTGTGAGAGAATGTTTCCCCCTCCTCTGTGGTGTGAGAGACTGTTTTCCCCCTCTTCTGTGGTGTGAGAGAATGTTTCCCCCCTCCTCTGTGGTGTGACATAATGTTTCCCCCCTCCTCTGTGGTGTGAGAGAATGTTTCCCCCCTCCTCTGTGGTGTGAGAGAATGTTTCCCCCCTCCTCTGTGGTGTGAGAGAATGTTTCCCCCCTCCTCTGTGGTGTGAGATAATGTCTCCCCCTCCTCTGTGGTGTGAGAGAATGTTTCCCCCTCCTCTGTGGTGTGAGATAATGTCTCCCCCTCCTCTGTGGTGTGAGATAATGTCTCCCCCTCCTCTGTGGTGTGAGAGAATGTTTCCCCCTCCTCTGTGGTGTGAGATAATGTCTCCCCTCTTCTGTGGTGTGAGAGAATGTTTCCCCCCCTCTGTGGTGTGAGAGAATGGTTCCCCCTCCTCTGTGGTGTGAGAGACCCCCTCTTCTGTGGTGTGAGAGAATGTTTCCCCCTCCTCTGTGGTGTGACATAATGTTTCCCCCTCCTCTGTGGTGTGAGAGAATGGTTCCCCCTCCTCTGTGGTGTGAGAGAATGTTTTCCCCCTCTTCTGTGGTGTGAGAGAATGTTTCCCCCTCCTCTGTGGTGTGACATAATGTTTCCCCCTCCTCTGTGGTGTGAGAGAATGTTTCCCCCTCCTCCCCCTCCTCTGTGGTGTGAGAGAATGTTTCCCCCCTCCTCTGTGGTGTGAGAGAATGTTTCCCCCTCCTCTGTGGTGTGAGAGAATGTCTCCCCCTCCTCTGTGGTGTGAGAGAATGTTTCCCCCTCCTCTGTGGTGTGAGATAATGTCTCCCCCTCCTCTGTGGTGTGAGATAATGTCTCCCCCTCCTCTGTGGTGTGAGAGAATGTTTCCCCCCTCCTCTGTGGTGTGAGATAATGTCCTCCCCCCTCCTCTGTGGTGTGAGATAATGTCCTCCCCCTTCTCTGTCCCTTGCACTCACCTGAGTAGCCTTCCAGACCCGTTCTTCTCTTTCACCTAATAAAGGATGCTTAAACCTGTCGTGTGTGTGTGTGTGTGTGTGTGTGTGTGTGTGTGTGTGTGTGTGTGTGTGTGTGTGTGTGTGTGTGTGTGTGTGTGTGTGTGTGTGTGTGTGTGTGTGTGCGTGTGCGTGCGTTTGCGTTTGCCCTCCTTCTCCATACAGGACTCAGGGACTTTTTCTCATTATATCAGGATGGCCAACAACTCTGCTTAACCTTTGCACCTAACCTGCTCTGCAGTCAGCATGTTGTGGCTCAGTTCAGGACATGCCATCTAAGCAAGATGCTTACTGCGCAGAAAGACAAGCTAATGTTAGCTGGAGATTGAGTTTGTCTACAGTGGCGTAATAGAAATGAATGAGTTTTGTTTTAGTTGCGAATTGTTCTCAACAATTTCCTTCGATCAGGACCTGCAGCATAAGGTTCTCTGTCTTAAATGGAAAGCAAACAGTGTAAGAGAAATGAGAAATTGTGTGTCATCTGTTGCTAGTCTATTAGCATTAAACACAAATGCATTTCGATTGGTTCTGTCAGCTCGTATTGCTCTGGCTCATAACAAATAGATGAGTTTCTCCTTTTCCCCCTCTGTCATGATACCTTCAACGGAGTTGTGTATTACGATTACAGCTATGTTTCCCTGGGATTTTCTGTTTCTCCACCTGCCTGTTACTCTGTCAGGGTTTTATGGAAAAACAAGGCGCACATTTAACATCAGGTCCCTTCTGCAGCTGGAACAGTGTCGGTGACAGCTCATCATTTATTCAATAATATAATAATATTGATTTATTGATTTAGTATTTTGTCAGAGCAGTATATCTTGAGCTAAAGGATTTACCAATTGAGTATGCGTCTTGGAGGGAGTCTATCATCTGTCTATGACTGATGCAATGTTCAACACCCAATGTGGGGTTTTTCTATTCCTCTGTCAAATTGCAGCAGAGATAATTGTTCTCCTCTTAGAGGCAGTACATTTCTTCTCTGTCTCATACTAATGCATTTCCATGTTAGGTCGACGTTCCTCATCAATGACTTCTCTCCCAACATGGCTCCCCTCAGGTTGTACTGTTTTGTGAGTGATGGAGATCTACTGTTATTCAGTCAAATAACTGAGTTTTGTATTGGCACATTTGCTCTGCCTATTTGAAAGTAAATAAATGTTTCTGTTTGACAAGCATGACATTAAATGTGACAGCAGTAGTGTTCTAACCAGTCCTGTTGTTTAACATGATGAACCACCACTGCTGTCATTGTTAAAGCTGCAATATGTCAAGGTAAAGGTCAAATAAATGTCACTTTTTTGGCAAGACGACCAAATTCACATATAAATGTTTAATAGATCTGTCATTCTCATTGAAAGCAGGTCTAAGAAGCAGTAGCTCTGTTGGCCATGTTCTGTTATAATCTCCACCCGGCACAGCCAGAAGAGGACTGGCCACCCCTCATAGCCTGGTTCCTCTATGTTTCTTCTGAGGTTTTGGCCTTTCTAGGGAGTTTTTCCTTGCCACCGTGCTTCTACACCTGCATTGCTTGCTGTTTGGGGTTTTCGGCTGGGTTTCTGTACAGTATTTTGTGACGTCAGCTGATGTACGAAGGGATTTATCAATACATTTGATTTGTGAGCTATTTCTATGCTTCCCATTAAGTTGAGTTTTTGTCTTTTACTTCCGTTTTTTCCCTACAGCTTCAAATGGCTGAAAATACAATATTTTTGGTTATTGAAAATATATTTCACAGCGGTTTAGATGTTACAATGATTCACTCTACTTGCTTGTTTTGTCACAAACTGAAATTAGGCAAACTATTACAATTTTAGCAATCAGGAAATGGCGGGTCGATTTATGCTTATTGCACCTTTTTTAAGTGAGGCAATTTCATTCATGTTGAATACCAGTGGCATTCTATCAACATTTTGCAATCATTTTCGATATGAATTTTAAAAAAAAAACTAAAAGTTTGGAGAAAGAAGTTGGGATGTGAAGTGTTTGAGTAGCATGTTGGTGTTTGTTATTGTTGTGGGTGAGTACTGAACCCTTTCAGAGATGCCTGTGAGATAGCTGCTCTCTCTAATCAGCTATACCTATGCTGTCTCCTCTCCTCTGCCCACAGTGTGTGGTGTCCTCCACTGCCTTATCCCTGGGCAGTCTTGATATACACCGACCCAGGGTTGTTTGTGGTAATTGGTGTGCACCATAGTCATGTGTGTGGACAATGACCCTTGACATTCTAATCCTGCTGTGTTTGTCTTGGCTCAATGTCTCAGCACTGATAGGAAAGTGAAGATGGCGTCTCAGGTATGCATTTGTCTCAGCAGGGTGCAAACATTGGACGACTCCAGTTGTTTGCTTTTCTTCAGGTGGCCATTTACATGTTTTCCCAGCATGCTCTCTGTGTAGCGATGGGGAAAAAACAGGGAGTTTTCTGAGCAGGTGAATTTCAAAGTGAAGTGGTATGACAAATACCCAGTTAGTATGCAGTGTTATACTTTTGTAGAGCAGTGGGTTGGATTTGAACCTATGCTCACTGCAGTACACAGTAAATGGGATCCAGATACTCAGCAACCCAGCTGTTGCAGGAGACCAGAAGAAGAGTGACGCTTTCCATCCCCCGGTGCAACCAGGCCTGCCCTTTCCTCTCTTCTCCTCTGCTCAATCAGACAGATATCATGCTGCTCCAGCAGTTGGATTTGCTGTTGTTTTAGTAAAGCAACACACAGTTTCCCTCTGTGTCAGCTGTCGTGTCTCTCAGCATCAAAGTGAGAGTGGCCTCCTTGAAGTTCACTTCACTAAGATAGAGCAGCTCCCTCCCTCCCTCCCTCCCTCCCTCCCTCCCTCCCTCCCTCCCTCCCTCCCTCCCTCCCTCCCTCCCTCCCTCCCTCCCTCCCTCCCTCCCTCCCTCCCTCCCTCCCTCCCTCCCTCCCTCCCTCCCTCCCTCCCTCCCTCCCAGGCTGGAGCTAGACAGAACCTTTATACCTCCTCTACTCCTCCTGATTTAATTACCCATCTTTTAGAGTTGTTACTTTAGGGAAATTGGGGATGTTCAAAGGGGGGACAGACAAGAACAGGATGAGGTCCAACTTCTTCTTCTTCTTCTCTCCTCTCCAATCTCCACAATGAAAGCTAATGGAGTTTTGGGCTTCAAAGGATCTGAGCTGCAGACTGACAGACAGACTGACTCCTGAGTCTCCACTCCAGCCACTCAATCATGCCACACCACCAAGATTAAAGCTAGCCTTCATCGACCAGACCTGCTCGGTGCTCTGCCCAGACCCAGCTGCTGTTCTCTGGGTTTTATCGGAAGTACTAGCAGGGGAGGACAAGGAGGCAGGAGGCAGGGAATCAGCAGCACCTGGTTGTGTAAAAGGAGGCGTTAGTCCCACACCTGAAACAGATGTCCCTCTCTGAACTCTTTAGAGCAGCTCTTTTGATAACAAGCCACTCAGCATGGGGAATGTCCTGTGGAGAAGAACAGTCTAACCAAATGGTCAGGAAGGAACAGATTGTCTAGGATTTTGGACACAATTATTTTCATGTGATTTTATTTGTGTAACGAAGTAAAAAAATGCAACACGATAGCGATATAGTAATGACATAATTATAATAGGTGTATTTTTATCTTTATTCTATTTTGAGAATAAATGTATTTCCCTTTTTGCTATCTGAACGACTACCTTTAATTTCTGCATGTTCCTTCCAATGGAGTCCCAAAGCCCATTGTGAAAATGATCAGAGGTTACGCAATTGACAATGTTCTTCCAGATAAATCTCATCAGTAACTAGCTCTATTTGTTATGCCTTTTGAAGAATAGCTCTGGCAGCAACGGCTAGCCGGTCCTGAGACCCGAGTGCTGGTCCGTAGTGCATTGTGTCAGTCAGTCTGTCTATGGATAGAAGCTGGATCTATGTGTGAATCATTTGCTAACCTTAAACACAGTGTATCTAACAAGTCAATGAACCCTCTAGATGCCTTACCCATAGTGCACTGAGCAACAAGCTGCACTAATTAGTAGGAATTGAATGAGGAGAGGCACCTTGGATGCTCTCTCCTCCTCCTTTTCGCCCCCTCACCCAGACAAAATGCTCATGTTTAAGGTGTACCTCTGTAATTGAAACAAGAAGCTTTTCGATGTGAATGTTTTTTTCTCTAAAGGCAAGATAGTGTTGCTGTTGTGTTGTTCCTCAACCCCCGTTTTAGTGTCCGTGCTGGATGCCAGCCGTCTCACGACGTGAAATGTGATGACCCATACTTCTCAGAGTATTAAGTCGTAATAAACACCCAGCACACACACAACATCCGAACACACAGCTTTTATGCATGTTGATATTGTGTATTTACATTTCGAGTTGTGTGTGTTGGTTTTACTTCTACCGTCAGCCAGATATGATACAGTGTGGTTTTCTAAGTGTCTCAGTCCTCTACTCATCATGACTGACATTGACTTTCCTCCCTGCGGTGAGAGAGAGAGTTTTGCATGGGTGGGCTCTTACCGTATGATTGCTTGGGTCTAATGGTATAGATTTCCAGCTCTGCAGCGTTTCCAGTGATAATGACTGCAGGAAGCCACAACAAGGTTATTCTGGGCCTCATGTTTGCTTCTCAGAGCTGCATGGGTGTCTCTTCTCTTCACCGCAGAAGGCATTTTCCTGTTGCAGGTGTTTATCAGAAGAGGTCTGCATAGCTGGACTAGTCGGAGTGTAAATACTTTTTGAGCTGCAAAGGAATTGCAATCAGCCTATATTTGATCAACGATTTGAAAAAAGCTATATTGTATGTTTAATGTAAATAATTGAAGGTTTTGCCATTTAGTAAAATACATGTTTACTCTATGTGCAGTCATTTTAGCAAATGCAAACAAAATGTGTTTTTTTCTGCAAAGTGCAAGTAGTGAAGTGTCTGTCCTATAGTTGTCTGTCAGGATGGTGAATATTTACCTCTCCAGAGGTAGGAAATGTCTCAGAGAGGAACAGCTGAGAAAAGTCTTTCTTTCCTAGCCCTGACATCACTCTCACCACTCGCAGCCTTTAAATATGAATGGCTTGCTATTCCAGGACTCAACAGAGAGAAAGTGCAACGTGAATAGAAATCATTGTGTGGGCAGGGTTATGTTTTTAAATAGCTCAGTTAGTGATTCTTTTTGGGAAACAGCCTGGTTTCATTCATTCACTCTGAGTGTGTGTGAGTTTGTGTCTGTGTGGGAGGGTTGGCTGGTGAGCAGTGATTGGTGCACATCTGCGCTCACTGACACTGATAGTGTGTGTGCCGTAGTCAGCAGAGAGCGTCTCCAAAGGGGAGCTCTTCCGGCTAAGGTCTCCATCGAGACCCATTGGAGATTATGGCTGTGATCTCTCTGAGATCTCGCTGCAAAATCATCTCCAGTACAGGCCTATGAATTATGCACACTCTTCAAACCCTGACTAATCTTTAATCTTGTTTTCTCTCTCTTTGTCTCTCTCTCTCTGTCTCTCTGTTCTTTGTCTCTTAGTTCTCTCTCTCTCCCTGTTCTCTCTCTGTTCTTTGTCTCTTAGTTCTCTCTCTCCGTTCTCTCTGTTCTTTGTCTCTTAGTTCTCTCTTTCGCTGTTCTCTTCTCTCTGTTCTCTCTCTGTTCCTCTCTCTTTCTTTCTCTGTTCTTTCTTAAGACCCTAGAAAATGGGTCCTGAGCAGGGCTGTATGTGGTGTCCTTCCACTGGTTACCAGGCCAACCTCTCTGACCTTCTCATCATTATTGTTTTGAAATGATTCAATCACTTTACATTCTGCCAGCCTGCCACCTTGAGATGATTGAACTGTATTCAGCGGGGCTCACGCTGACTAGTCTTAATAGTCCGTCTGCCCCTGTTTTCAACTGGGTCCATCTCTCTCTGTTTCTCTCTCTGTTTCTCTCTCTGTCCCTCTGTCTGTCCGTCTGTCTGTTTGTCTCTCTGTCTGTTTCTCTGTCTGTCTGTCCGTCTCTCTGTCTGTCCGTCTCTCTGTCTGTATCTCTCTGTCTGTATCTCTCTCTCTCTCTCTCTGCTTCCCCCTCTGTAGTCTTTCCCTGGGCACTGTCCTGCTCTATGACTTTGCCACCACATGGAAAAAGTTCTAAATGTAGCCGAGGTTGTTGGTGTTTGTGTGTGGCTGTTTGCTCCAGCCCTGTGGAGTAATTATATACTAAAACCTCTAATCGTTAATGATTCAGCCACTGCTTGGGGGCAAAGGAACCGTACTGCATCACATTCAGTGTTGGGCTTGATGTCTATATATTATCTCTCTCTCTATCCCATCTAGTTGTGTGTGTGAGAGAGATGTGCCTTCTCCTGTTTTATTAGAACTTGTCACTGTAACAGAAGGCTGTTCATCTCATCAGTATGTCCGTGTGTGACTCTGTACCCCGACCCCTTGGTGGCAAAATCTTGTTTTTCTGTACAACAGACCATCCATATATCACATAACAATATACTGTTCGGTCAACACACCCTCTGTATCCACATGCCCATTAAGAGCAGCGTCACAACGTATGGTTTACATGTTAGTTAGCGGATCTGTTATCCAGAGTGATGTGCAGTCTGTGTACAGAATGGGTTGAACAATGACTTTCAATGAGAATACTGTAGTGCTGACCAGCAGTAGGATTAAGGCCTGTGTAGTCTTCTTTCTGCTTGGTGGCTGTGATAAGTGGGAGGCAGCGCTACATGGCATCATGCTGTGGTTATCAGTGGTTCTTCTCCAGTGTCTGAGCAGCAGCAACAGACTATGGATGGACAGGACATTGGTGCAGCTCAGAATAACCTGGTCATGGCTGACGGAGCCACAGCACTGCTGCAGAGGTGTGTGTGTGTGTGTGTGTCCAAGCACTGTGTCTGACCAATGAGATACTTTTGTATATATAGTATATGTGGACACCTCATCAAATTTGAGGTTTTGGATATTTCAGCAACACCTGTTGCTGACTGGTGTATACAATTGAGCACATAGCCATGCAATCTCCATAGACAAACATTTACAGTAGAATGACTTTACTGAAGAGCTCAGTGACTTTCACCGTGGCACCGTCATAGAATACCACCTTTCCAACAAGTCAGTTCATCAAATTTCTGCCCTGCTAGAGCTGCCCCCGGTCAACTATAAGTGCTGTTACTGTGAAGTGGAAACATCTAGGAGCAACAACGGCTCAGCATCGAAGTGGTAGCCCACTCAAACTAACAGAGGGGGAACGCCGAGTACTTAAAAATCTTCTGTCCTCTGTTGCAACACTCACTACTGAGTTCCAAACTGCCTCTGGAAGCGATGTCAGCACAATAACTGTTCGTCGGGAGCTTCATGAAATGGGTTTCTATGGCCAAGCGGCCACACAGAACCCTAACATCGCAATGCCAAGCATCGGCTGGAGGGGTGTAAAGCTCACCGACATTGGACTCTGGAGCAGCGGAAACGCGTTCTCTGGAGTGACGAATCACGCCTCACCATCTGGCAGTCCTGATGGTCGAATCTGGGTTTAGCGGACGCCAGAAGAACGCTACCTGCCCCAATGCGTAGTGCCAACCCTAAAGTTTGGTGGAGGAGGAATAATGGTCTGGGGCTGTTTTTCATGGTTCGGGCTAGGCCCCTTAGTTCCAGTGAAGGGAAATCTTAACTCTACAGCATATAATAACATTCTAGACGATTCTGTGCTTCCATCTTTGTGGCAACAGTTTGAGGAAGGCCTTTTCCTGTTTTAGCATTACAATGCCCCCATGCACAAAGTGAGGTCCATACAGAAATGGTTTGTTGAGATCGGTGTGGAAGAACTTGACTGGCCTGCACAGATCCCTGACCTCAACCCCATCGAACACCTTTGGGATGAATTGGAAAACAGACTGCGAGCCAGGCCTAATCACCCAACGCCACACCTGAGAGCCTGGTTCCTCTCTAGGTTTCTTCCTAGGTTCCTGCCTTTCTAGGGAGTTTTTCCTAGCCACCGTGCTTCTACATCTGCATTACTTGCTGTTCGGGGTTTTAAGCTGGGTTTCTATATAGCACTTTGTGACATCGGCTGACGTTAAAATGGCTTTATAAATCCATTTGATTGATTAATCAGTGCCCGACCTCACCAATGCCCTTGTGGCTGAATGGAAGCAAGTCCCTGCAATGTTCCAACATCTAGTGGAATTCCTTCCCAGTAGAGTGGAGGCTGTTATAGCTGCAAAGGGGGACCAACTCCATATTAATGCCCATGATTTTTGAATGAGATGTTTGATGAGCAGATGTCCACATACTTTTGGTCTTGTGGTGTAGCTTACACACATACACACCATATACACACTTGCCTGTTCTCATTGTCTCAGTGTAGCTGCTTGCAGGGGCTTTATAACGACATGTCATCAGGACTAATCAGTGTTGATAGCAGGGATGTTTCCTGAACAGAAACTCAATAATCAGGGTATTGGCTACGTAGCTGGTGTCCAGCTCTAACAACTGATCTCGTGTTAGTTCTATTCAGAAGTACCTTTGGTAGTACTGAGTTCTTTAGCTCCGGGACAGTTGTGTTGCAGCTGCCTGGCACAAGTTATTTTGAGGCAATGTCAGGCTTTGGAAAGCACTTAATCCTGGGAGCTAAGCCATCCACCTCACTCTTACCCTTACCTTAGCTTGCTCAGCATCCACATCACCTTAGCTTGCTCTGCTGGAGCAGAACAGGAGAGGACGAGGATACACTTTCACTTCGGCCTCTAATACGGTGTGGGGGCATACGATGTGCCTTGTATGAAGACAAACAGTTACAGTTCGCCTCAGCCCGAAACCCAAACACCGCCTTCAGGGAGGGCTAACGATGCAGTTAGCCGTGAGGCTTACGCTGCCCAGTCATGTCCTTTAAGACCTTTCTCTCTCTCTCTCGCCCGCTCTCGCTCTCTTTCTCTGTGTGTGTGCATTCACACAGATTATTTTACAACAGCATTGTCTTGAGTGGACTAAAAATCGCCCCAGCCACACAACAGGTAAAAGGAGCTGGAGTGGCTAAGCACTGTGCTGCTGCTGCCTGCCTCCCAGGTGAAACTGCACCATTTAGCTCCACCATTCGGCTTGCAGAAGACGCAGAGCACACAATGTCCTCTGCAACCCCTCGACAGCTCTCCGTTAGGATTTTAACGAGGGAACAGCTTATTATAGCCAAGGTAGGAAACAACACCACTTTGCTGATCTTCAATTCAGGGCTCCACAAGGGTGCGTGACTGTGTGGCCATGCACACCTCCAACTCCAACTCAATCATCAAGAATGCAGATGACACAACAGAAGTAGGCCAGAAGAGGACTGGCCACCCCTCATAGCCTGGTTCCTCTCTAGGTTTCTTCCTAGGTTCTTGCCTTTCTAGAGATTGTTTCCAAGCCACTGTGCTTCTACATCTGCATTGCTTGCTGTTTGGGGTTTTAGGCTGGGTTTCTGGATCGAACTTTGTGACATCAACTGATGTAAAAATGGCTTTATAAATACATTTGATTGATTGATTGATTGATAGACCTGATTACCAGCAATGACGAGACAGCCTATTGGAAGGAGGTGAGGGCCCTGGGAGAGTAGTGCCAGGAAAATAACTGACTCAATGTCAACAAAAGGAGCTGATCGAGGAATTCCGGAAACAGCAGAGGGAGCAAGCCCCTATCCACATAGACGGGACAGTAGTGGAGAGGGTAGTAAGTTTTAAGTTCCTCGGCATACACATCACTGACAAACTGAAATGGTCCACCCACACAGACAGCGTGGTGAAAAAGGCTCAACCTCAGGAGGCTGAAGAAATGTTCCCCTAAAACCCTCACCAACTTTTACAGATGCACAATTGACATCCTGTCGGGCTGTCCAGCATCCTGTCGGGCTGTGTCATCGCCTAGTACGGCAACGGCACCGCCCACAACCGCAGGGCTCTCCAGATGGTGGTGCGGTCTGCCCAATGAATCACTAGCCTCCAGGACACCCATAACCCCCATGTCACAGGAAGGCCAAAAAGATAATCAAGGACAACAACCACCCGAGCCACTGCCTGTTCACCCCGCTATCATCCAGAAGGCGAGGACAGTACAGGTGCATCAAAGCTGGGATCGAGAGACTGAAAAACAGCTTCTATCTCAAGGCCATCAGACTGTTAAATAGCCATCACTAGCCAGCTTTCACCAGGTTACGCAACCCTGCACCTTAGAGGCTGCTGCCCTATATACATAGACATGAAACCACTGGCCACTTTAATAATGGAACACTAGTCACACTGCTTTACTCATCTCATATGTATATACTGTATTCTATTCTACTGTATTCTGGTCAATGCCAGTCCGACATTACTCGATCTAACGTTGTATATATTTCTTAATTCCGTTCTTTTACTTTTAGATTTGTGTGTATTGTTGTGAATTGTTAGATACTACTGCACTGTTGGAGCTAGGAACACAAACATTTCGCTACACCCACAATAACATTTGCTAAATATGTGTATGTGACAATAACATTTGATTTGAAGTCCTTTCTTATTTTAACTGATCTATTTAGACAAGCCTGAGCAATATTTTGTTGGTTTATTTGAGTTAGATTGTCCAGGAAACAGGTAATGTTTTTAGGTTTCTGAGGTTGAACATTCAATTGTCTCTGTCCACCGTTGTCGCTGAACCAAAGCATGGAGGGGAGTGGAAGGGACACTAGTCTGTCAGGTCCTGCGATGAGGGATTGTGAAACAGGGCATACTAATAATTTGTTTTTGGCAGTCAAGTGTAGAAGATGAAATGAGGAAAAAGAAGAGCCGCCTCCCAGGGGGTTATTGTGGGAAGAGTGTCTGCTGTCCTAAATACATATATTCAGAAATATTTCACTCATGATTCAAACAGCAAACCTGATGGGTATCTGCTTTCACTCTGTCCAGTGTGCCGGTATAACAAGAAATAATACATCCACACTCCAAGTTTAGAGGCTCGTATCGGCAGCCAGGCACCTTAGTGACGTGGACTATTTGTAGCGTTTCAGGCCAAAGAATACTGTACGATACAATTTGCCATAACACGTTCTCCATACACAACAAGGAGTGTAAGTGGGAGAAACAAGCGCTGAGACAGAAAAATCAATGGGCAGGGTTGAGGGCAGCGGGGATTGACAAGAGCTAACTCTCTCACACGCTCACTGCCTCAAGGACTCTGTCAAACAGAGAGAGATCTGAGAGTCTCTCCTTGGAAGCTTTTCATATACATAATGTGTTCTGTTTGCATCCTTATGGTTGTTAAGTGGTTGGTTGTGTGTTACAGCTCGTTCACTCTTCCCACACACACACTTAGGGTCTCTTCTTTCAGTTTCATTTAGCCTATTTACAACCATGAGGTCCTTTTGAGATGAGAATCTCTTTCAAAGGAGACCAGGTTAACCTCTGGGATATTCGGGACGGTAGCGTCCCACTTCGCCAACAGCCAGTGAAATTGCAGGGCGCCAAATTCAAAACAACAGAAATCCCATAATTAAATTTCCTCAAACATACAAGTATTTTACACCATTCAAACACCATTCAAACTTGTTGTAAATCCAACCACAGTGTCCGATTTCAAAAAGGCTTTACAACGAAAGCACACCAAACGATTATGTTAGGTCAGTACCCAGTCACAGAAAAACACAGCCATTTTTCCAGCCAAAGAGAGGAGGAGTCCCAAAAAAATCTTCATCAGATGACACTCATAGGACTTCATGTTACACAATACATGTATGTTTTGTTCGATAAAGTTCATATTTATATTTATATCCAAAATAATAAATCAATAAATAATAATAAATAAATAATCTAATTGATGCAGAGGTAGAATAGCTCTTTGGACAGGTGTGGACTTGAACGTTCCCTGTCCTGCCATCCACTGCCTCCTACCTGATGCAGTAAACATCTCGGCCAATTTAAAGAGCTTCAGTCTCTTATAGAGTGCTGGTAGATTATGAATTCATTTTTTGTAGCTGAATAAAAGGGGGGAATGTAAACAGTAAGTCATTAACTGAATATGAATCACTATAGCTTTTGTCCTGACTATGAATAATTGACTTGTCAATCCCTTCGCTGTGTGGTGCAATCCCTTTGGTGTCATTCAAGAACCGGCTGAATGCACACAAGTGGGCGTGTGAAACTATCACGCACAATACACAAATACACAAACACAGGTGATGGTTTAGCTGGGTTTTGATGGGCAGGTTGGCAGTCTCCTCCCTCTTCTACAACTGTCACATATGTTGGTTAACACTCTGCTGCCGGGATAACAAGCTCCTCTTTTAGTGTCTCACTGGTAGAATGTACATCATTTGGAAGGCAGATTCCACAGCCATGTTCTTTTTGTAATCCAAAGAGATCACATCGGATTTGAATCCCGGTTCTGTCAGATTTTCCCTGTCATCCCTGGAGAGAGCATACAAGATCCATGACTGATTAACTCCTCTTTAAAGGGGCAATCAGCAGCTGAGCCAAGTTTGGTAAATAGCTGAGTGATGGGGCTGAAGAAATGTAACCACTCTCAAATTCATACATTGCGCTGTGCAAGGACTGACCATCTATGATATCAAAATGATTTGTTTGTTTAAATTTACTTTGTTTACAAACATTGGAGATAAACAAGCTTTTATTTGGGGTTCTGATAGGGTACGAAGTTGAAGTTTTCTCATGAAGCATTTAGAAGTGATATACTTCAAGAATCAATGGGTACACATCATTCATTTAGAAGTTACATACTGCAAGAATCAATGGGTACACATCATTCATTTAGAAGTTACATACTGCAAGAATCAATGGGTACACATCATTCATTTAGAAGTTACATACTGCAAGAATCAATGGGTACACATCATTCATTTAGAAGTTACATACTGCAAGAGTCAATGGGTACACATCATTCATTTAGAAGTTACATACTGCAAGAATCAATGGGTACACATCATTCATTTAGAAGTTACATACTGCAAGAATCAATGGGTACACATCATTCATTTAGAAGTTACATACTGCAAGAATCAATGGGTACACATCATTCATTTAGAAGTTACATACTGCAAGAATCAATGGGTACACATCATTCATTTAGAAGTTACATACTGCAAGAATCAATGGGTACACATCATTCATTTAGAAGTTACATACTGCAAGAATCAATGGGTACACATCATTCATTTAGAAGTTACATACTGCAAGAATCAATGGGTACACATCATTCATTTAGAAGTTACATACTGCAAGAATCAATGGGTACACATCATTCATTTAGAAGTTACATACTGCAAGAATCAATGGGTGCACATCATTCATTTAGAAGTTACATACTGCGAGAATCAATGGGTACACATCATTCATTTAGAAGTTACATACTGCGAGAATCAATGGGTACACATCATTCATTTAGAAGTTGAAAAAGGAATGTTGTAAAACTGAGGATTTCTCCTTTAAGTGATGGCCCTCCAATACTTTTGGATATAAATAAATATTTTTCAAAATCTCTTTCCCTCACATTAGTGTGTGTCCTGTTGTGCCAGCCAGCTCGTTCTTTGCTATTCTAATGCCTAGTTCTTCTTTAGTTGTGTCAAGGTAAATAGTTTGAACAAATGAACCAGTCCATATGAACGCGGAGAGGTGTATTAAACCAATTCACCATGGACCATTTGTTTTGATATCGGGCCTGCTCTCTCTCTCTCTCTCCCCTCTCTGACCTTCATGTCACCATGGTAATTATTATGCTCAGACAAAGGTGTGCCCCGTGGAACCCGACTCCACCGCCCTTCGCCCTTCATTAGCGAGGTCACTTCCTGGAGTGGACGTCCGCGGCGTGGACCCTGGAGTCAGCCCCCCCTATGAAGTGTAATGCCCTCCTATTGGTATTCCCTTCAGCACTCTGTTCTGCTCTGTACTGTTCTGCTCTGCCAGGGACCCAGCCACCAGGTAAATGTCCAAGGGCTGTTTGTTTAGCTGGTGCTGTCACCACTAATATATGTGCACAGGGGGCAGCTTTAGAAAATGTCAGTGCTCTGGCCTTTCTACCCCAGTGTCAGCAGGCGAGAGTTGGAAGGAAGTAAGCCTAGTAGACCTGGTTGTTGTTCACATGAGCTATACTGGCACCTCTCTTTCCATTTTCTTTATGGTTCGACTGTGCAGCTGAATATGGAACAGACAGAGCAACACTTAGTCACATTGGTCCAAGGGAGAAATAGAAAGGAATTGACACTATGTTAAACGGGATTATTTTTAGTGGGTTGTTGTAAATGTTACTGCTTCAAAATATACAGTAGCTGATTATTTTAGCGAGGGCTTTTCTGAAAAATGATTATATACACGTATGTTCACCCAAATAAAGCTTGACGAAAGTGTTAATAAGGGAACAGTCCCTAAAGGGACCTTCTTGTCACTGTGGAAGCGATGCTGCACAGCACTGAGCTGGATGAGCAATCTGCTGTTCTCTCATTTCATCTGGTTTGCATGCTAGAGAGAATTAGGTAATTGGCATTTATGCAGAACAAAGGACATCTGCTCTCAAGTAGTGTAGAACCAAATCTGTACATTGTGTCTACTCTAGGGTTATATATTCCTGTTTGTCTGTTTTATTCAAGGATATGTGTGCAAATGTTCATTTTAAATAGGTTTGTGCATTTAAGTGTGTACGTGCGTACATGGGCACAATATATTTTGAGCAGTTCAAGTTCATATGGAGGATGAAGATGTATAAAGGGAAAGGGGGACACCTAGTCAGTTGTACAACTGAATGCATTCAACTGAAATGTGTCTTCCGCATTTAACCCCCTCTGAATCACCTGGGGAACAGTGGGTTAACTGCCTTTCTCAGGGGCAGAACAAATTATTTTTTACCTCACGGGGATTTGATCCAGCAACTTTTCGGTTACTGGCCCAACGCTCTAACCACTAGGTTACAGTACAGTGCCTTCAGAAAGATTTCACGCCCCTTGAATTGAGATTGTGTCATTGGCCTTCAGACAATACCTCATAATGTCAAAGTCACATTTTTTTTTTCTTCTTCAAATTAATAAAATTTAAAGCTGAAATGTCTTGAGTCAATAAGTATTCAACCCCATAGTTATGGCAAGCCTAGATATGTTCAGGAGCAAAAATGTGCTTAACCTGTTGCGTCGCGCAATCCCGGATCCGGGATTCTATTTATAGCCTCAAGCTCATTAGCATAACGCAACGTTAACTATTCATGAAAATCGCAAATGAAATGAAATAAATATATTTGCTCTCAAGCTTAGACTTTTGTTAACAACACTGTCATCTCAGATTTTCAAAATATGCTTTTCAACCATAGCTAAACAAGCATTTGTGTAAGAGTATTGATTGCTAAGCATAAGCCTAGAATTATTTTAAGAAAATAATTCAAATAAAATCATTTACCTTTGAAGAACTTCAGATGTTTTCAATGAGGAGACTCTCAGTTAGATAGCAAATGTTCAGTTTTTCAAAAAAATATTATTTGTGTAGGACAAATCGCTCCGTTTTGTTCACGTTTGGCTATGAAAAAAACCTGTATACAGTTAAAGCCTCAAGCTCATTAGCATAATGTAACGTTAACGATTTCTGAAAATTGCAAATAAAATGAAAATAATGCGCCTGCTCTAAAGCTTAGCCTTTTCTTAACAACACTGTCATCTCAGATTTTCAAAATATGCTTTTGAACCATCGCTATTCACTAATTTGTGTAAGAGTATGCTAAGCTAGCTTAGCATTTTGAGTAGCATTTAGCACGCAGCATTTTCACAAAAACCAGATAACCAAATAAATAAAATCATTTACCTTTGAAGAGCTTCGGATGTTTTCAATGAGGAGACTCTCAGTTACATAGCAAATGTTCAGTTTTTCCTGAAAGCATCTTTGTGTAGGAGAAATCGCTCCGTTTTGTACATCACATTTGGCTACCGAAACGAACCGAAAATTCAGTCACCAACAACGTCAAACTTTTTCCGAATTAACTCCATAATATCGACCGAAACATGGCAAACGTTGTTTGGAATCAATCCTCAAGGTGTTTTTTCACATATCTCTTCATTGATATATCGTTCGTGGAAGCCTGCTTTCTTCTCTGAATTCCATGGAAAAATACTTGCAGCTGAGGTTTGCGCACCAATTTCGGCGCAGGACACCGGGCGGACACCTGGTAAATGTGGTCTCTTATGGTCAATCTTCCAATGATATGCCTACAAATACGTCACAATGCTGCAGACACCTTGGGGAAACGACAGAAAGGGCAGACTCATTCCTCTCGCATTCACAGCCATATAAGGAGACAATGGAAAACGGAGCCTCAAAAAATCCTGCTCATTTCCTGGATGCCGTTTCATCTTGGTTTTGCCTGTAGCTCACGTTCTAGGGCACGCACAGAGAATATCTTTGCAGTTCTGGAAACGTCAGAGTGTTTTCTTTCCAAAGCTACCAATTATATGCATAGTCGAGCATCTTTTTGTGACAAAATATTGCGCTTAAAACGGGCACATCTTTTTATCCAAAAATGATATAGCGCCCCTAGAGTTTCAAGAGGTTAACAAGTCACATAATAAGTTGCATGGACTCACTCTGTGTACAATAATAGTGTTAACATGCTTTTTGAATGACTACCTCATCTCTGTACCCCACACATACAATTATCTGTTGAGCAGTACATTTCAAACACAGATTCAACCACACAGACCAGGGAAGAAGGACACCTGTTGGTTGATGGGGAAAGAAAAAAGCAGACATTGAATATCCCTTTGAGCATGGTGAAGTTATTCAGTAATTACACTATATCAATACATCCAGTCACTACAAAGATAAAGGCGTCCTTCCTAACTCAGTTGCCGTAGAGGAAGGAAACCGTCTCAGGGATTTCATCATGAGGTCAATGGTAACTTCAAAACAGTTATAGAGTTTAAAGGCTGTGATAGGAGAACACTGAGGATGGATCAACAACATTGTAGTTACTCCACAATACTAACCTAAATGACAGAGTGCAAATAAGGAATCCTGTACAAAATACAAATATTTCAAAACATGCATCTTGTTTGCAATAAGGAACTTAAGTAAAACATGTGGCAAAGAAATTCAATGTATGTCCTGAAAGCAAAGCATTATGTTTGGGGAACAGTTACAGTTTTGACTTAAATCGGCATGAAAATCTATGACAAAACTCTAGCAATAATGAACAACCAACTTCCCAGAGCTTGAAGAATGTTAAAAATAATGTGATAAATATTGTACAATCCAGGTGTTCAAATATCTTAGAGACTTACCCAGAAAGACTCCCAGCTGTAATCACTCTTAGAGACTTACCCAGAAAGACTCCCAGCTGTAATCACTCTTAGAGACTTACCCAGAAAGACTCCCAGCTGTAATCACTCTTAGAGACTTACCCAGAAAGACTCCCAGCTGTAATCACTCTTAGAGACTTACCCAGAAAGACTCCCAGCTGTAATCACTCTTAGAGACTTACCCAGAAAGACTCCCAGCTGTAATCACTCTTAGAGACTTACCCAGAAAGACTCCCAGCTGTAATCACTCGTAGAGACTTACCCAGAAAGACTCCCAGCTGTAATCACTCTTAGAGACTTACCCAGAAAGACTCCCAGCTGTAATCACTGTCAACGGTGATTCTTACATGTATTGAATCAGGGGGTGTGTGAATACTTATGTCAATTATATATTTCTCTATTTTATTTTTTAAATATATTTGCAAAAACCATGTTTTAATTGTGTAGTTATTGGGTGTAGATGGGTGAAAAAACCCACTTGAATCCATTTTGAATTCAGGTTGTAACATAGGGGTGTCAAACAAATTCCATGGAGGGCCGAGTGTTTCCTTTCAATTAATACCTAGACAACCATGTGAGGAGAGTTCACTAATTAGTGACCTTAATTCATCAATCAAGTACAAGGTAGGAGTGAAAATCCACAGACACTCGGCCCTCTGTGGAATAAGTTTGCCACGTTCTTTAACACAACAAAATGTGGAACAAGTCGAGGGGTATGAATACTTTTGTTAAGGGCATTGTATGTCACTGTGTCTGTCAGTGGCGCCAATCTGATGTTTCATCTAGTCAAAATGATAAAATATGATATAGGGAGCAGTGAGGTCTGAGAATCTGCCAGAAACCCTCTGAAATTACTCACCCAAAATATTGCACCCAGTCTGTGCCACGCGGAACATATTTTCTCCATGTCATTACACAGCGCAGTAATCCAAGACTGAGAGGGGGCCTTTTCCCTGGTTAATGGGGGCCATTAGCCATGTGGGTTTATGCCTCAGAGAAGGAGAGAGACATAGAACTGAGCCTGGACTGGCTTTGAACAAGCCTTATCAGACTAAAGCAGGGTCCTGTGTTTACAGTGTAAACCAATCAGACCACATGTCTATGACTACTTCCATTAATGACAGCAGGCTGTTTGAGTTCATATATTCTCCCAAGTCAGATGTATTTTTTCAGCTGATATCGCCCTGAGACGGATGTTAAATTACTGCGCAGAGAATCATTTCGACTGATGTTTTTGTGTGGGTACTGTAGAGTGGAGCAGTGTAGGACATACATGCCACAGAACATGTTTCCCAAGGTGAAATGAAATATTCAATATTTTCTCAGCTCTTAATTTATGTTGAGAAATGTATCAAAGCCACAAAGAATATTTGTGATGATAATTAGCATGGGTTTGTTCTCTTTTGATTGTTGGTTTTGCTTTGGTCATAGGTTGTTTTCATCCGTTTTGTGTTTGATGTAAGCCTTCATTTAGCTTGCTGCTGGTCAACATTTTAATAGGAAATCATTTTTCTAATCAACATAGCGTAAAATATACAGTCTGTCATTCTAGTTCTAACAATCAAAAGTCAATCAGAAGGCTAACATTAAGCCTCTTGTATGTTATATTTTGAGAAAACAGATGTTCCCCAGTGGCAATCAGCTCTATAGCTGTGTGTGTAGATTGTGTTGGAGCACAGAGTGTGTTTGTATATCCAAGTGGGCCCATTACATGGAGTGATCTCCACTGTCCACTCCATGTGTGTTAGAAAGTCGAGGCGATCCTGGCTCTCTGAAGGTGTGTGTGTGTGTGGTAGAAACCCCGTCCCAGGCTAACAGGGAGCTCAGAGCCAGGCAGGAAGTGTTCTGGACAGGCGGGCCGAGAAAACATATGCAGTTCTGTGGTTGGTTAGCAAGGCCACGGTTGGCATTTAGAGAGAATACACTGGCTACCCAGACCAGGCCAGAACCACATGGCTTCACAGGCCAGAGAGGGAGAGAGATGGGTTTCGAAGGCCAGAGAGGGAGAGAGATGGGTTTCGAAGGCCAGAGAGGGAGAGAGATGGGTTTCACAGGCCAGAGAGGGAGAGAGATGGGTTTCACAGGCCAGAGAGGGAGAGAGATGGGTTTCGAAGGCCAGAGAGGGAGAGAGATGGGTTTCACAGGCCAGAGAGGGAGAGAGATGGGTTTCGCAGGCCAGAGAGGGAGAGAGATGGGTTTCACAGGCCAGAGAGGG